>NW_027596541.1:42500-97500 GCF_964194155.1 Cetorhinus maximus | reverse complement strand
TCTCTCTCTCTCACATTCCCTCTCTCTCTCCAGGTTTCGGGTGATGTTTCGTTCTCTCTCTCTCTCTCTCACATTCCCTCTCTCTCTCTCCAGGTTTCGGGTGTTGTTTTGCTCTCCCTCTCTCTCTCTCACATTCCCTCTCTCTCTCTCCAGGTTTCGGGTGTTGTTTTGTTCTCTCTCTCTCTCTCTCACATTCCCTCTCTCTCTCTCTCCAGGTTTCGGGTGATGTTTTGTTCTCTCTCTCTCTCTCTCACATTCCCTCTCTCACTCTCTCTCCGTCACATTCCCTCTCTCTCTCTCTCTCCCTCACATTTCCTCTCTCTCTCTCTCTCTCTCTCTCTCTCTCTCACATTCCCTCTGTCTCTCTCCAGGTTTCGTGTGATGTTTTGTCCTCTCTCTCTCTCCAGGTTTCGGGAGATTTTTGTTCTCTATCTCTCTCTCACATTCCCTCTCTCTCTCTCTCTCTCTCTCTCTCTCACATTCCCTCTTTCACTCTCTCCAGGTTTCGGGTGTTGTTTTGCTCTCTCTCTCACATTCCCTCTCTCCAGGTTTCGGGTGATGTTTTGCTCTCCCTCTGTCTCTCTCACATTCCCTCTCTCTCTCCAGATTTCGGGTGATGTTTTGCTCTCCTTCTCTCTCTCACATTCCCTCTCTCTCTCTCTCCCCAGGTTTCGGGTGATGTTTTGTTCTCTCTCTCTCCCTCTCACATTCCCTCTCTCTCTCTCTCTCCAGGTTTCGGGTGATGTTTTGTTCTCTCTCTCTCTCTCTCTCTCACATTCCCTCTCTCTCTCCCTCTCACATTCCCTCTCTCTCTCTCTCTCTCTCCAGATTTCGGGTGATGTTTTGCTCTCCCTCTCTCTCTCACATTCCCTCTCTCTCTCTCTCTCCCCAGGTTTCGGGTGTTGTTTTGCTCTCCCTCTCTCTCTCTCACATTCCCTCTCTCTCTCTCTCTCCAGGTTTCGGGTGTTGTTTTGCTCTCTCTCTCTCTCTCTCTCTCACATTCCCTCTTTCGCTCTCTCCAGGTTTCAGGTGATGTTTTGCTCTCCCTCTCTCTCTCTCACATTCCCTCTCTCCAGGTTTCGGGTGATGTTTTGCTCTCCCTCTGTCTCTGTCACATTCCCTCTCTCTCTCCAGATTTCGGGTGATGTTTTGCTCTCCTTCTCTCTCTCACATTCCCTCTCTCTCTCTCCAGGTTTCGGGTGTTGTTTTGTTCTCTCTCTCTCTCTCTCACATTCCCTCTCTCTCTCTCTCCAGGTTTCGGGTGATGTTTTGTTCTCTCTCTCTCTCTCTCACATTCCCTCTCTCACTCTCTCTCCGTCACATTCCCTCTCTCTCTCCCTCTCCCTCACATTCCCTCTCTCTCTCTCTCTCCAGATTTCGGGTGATGTTTTGTTCTCTCTCTCTCTCTCTCAGATTCCCTCTCTCCAGATTTCGGGTGATGTTTTGCTCTCCCTCTCTCTCTCACATTCCCTCTCTCTCTCCCCAGGTTTCGGGTGATGTTTTGCTCTCTCTCTCTCTCTCACATTCCCTCTCTCTCTCCAGGTTTCGGGTGATGTTTTGCTCTCTCTCTCTCTCTCACATTCCCTCTCTCCCTCCAGGTTTCGGGTGATATTTTGTTCTCTCTCTCTCTCTCCCTCTCTCTCTCACATTCCCTCTCTCCCTCCAGGTTTCGGGTGATATTTTGTTCTCTCTCTCTCTCTCTCTCCGTCTCTCTCTCACATTCCCTCTCTCCTTCCAGATTTCGGGTGATGTTTTGTTCTCTCTCTCTCTCTCACATTCCCCCTCTCCAGATTTCGGGTGATGTTTTACTCTCCCTCTCTCTCTCTCACATTCCCTCTCTCTCTCTCTCTCACATTCCCTCCTCTCTCCCTCTCTCTCACATTCCCTCTCTCTCTCTCTCTCTCACTTTCCCTCCTCTCTCCCTCTCTCTCTCTCACATTCCCTCTCTCCAGATTTCGGGTGATGTTTTACTCTCCCTCTCTCTCTCTCACATTCCCTCTCTCTCTCTCTCTCTCTCTCTCTCTCTCTCCCTCTCTCTCTCTCACATTCCCTCTCTCCAGGTTTCGGGTGTTGTTTTGTTCTCTCTCTCTCTCTCACATTCCCTCTCTCTCTCTCTCCCCAGGTTTCGGGTGATGTTTTGCTCTCTCTCTCTCTCTCTCACATTCCCTCTCTCTCTCCAGGTTTCGGGTGATGTTTCGTTCTCTCTCTCTCTCTCTCACATTCCCTCTCTCTCTCTCCAGGTTTCGGGTGTTGTTTTGCTCTCCCTCTCTCTCTCTCACATTCCCTCTCTCTCTCTCCAGGTTTCGGGTGTTGTTTTGTTCTCTCTCTCTCTCTCTCACATTCCCTCTCTCTCTCTCTCCAGGTTTCGGGTGGTGTTTTGTTCTCTCTCTCTCTCTCTCACATTCCCTCTCTCACTCTCTCTCCGTCACATTCCCTCTCTCTCTCTCTCTCCCTCACATTTCCTCTCTCTCTCTCTCTCTCTCTCTCTCTCTCTCACATTCCCTCTGTCTCTCTCCAGGTTTCGTGTGATGTTTTGTCCTCTCTCTCTCTCCAGGTTTCGGGAGATTTTTGTTCTCTATCTCTCTCTCACATTCCCTCTCTCTCTCTCTCTCTCTCTCTCTCTCACATTCCCTCTTTCACTCTCTCCAGGTTTCGGGTGTTGTTTTGCTCTCTCTCTCACATTCCCTCTCTCCAGGTTTCGGGTGATGTTTTGCTCTCCCTCTGTCTCTCTCACATTCCCTCTCTCTCTCCAGATTTCGGGTGATGTTTTGCTCTCCTTCTCTCTCTCACATTCCCTCTCTCTCTCTCTCCCCAGGTTTCGGGTGATGTTTTGTTCTCTCTCTCTCCCTCTCACATTCCCTCTCTCTCTCTCTCTCCAGGTTTCGGGTGATGTTTTGTTCTCTCTCTCTCTCTCTCTCTCACATTCCCTCTCTCTCTCCCTCTCACATTCCCTCTCTCTCTCTCTCTCTCTCCAGATTTCGGGTGATGTTTTGCTCTCCCTCTCTCTCTCACATTCCCTCTCTCTCTCTCTCTCCCCAGGTTTCGGGTGTTGTTTTGCTCTCCCTCTCTCTCTCTCACATTCCCTCTCTCTCTCTCTCTCCAGGTTTCGGGTGTTGTTTTGCTCTCTCTCTCTCTCTCTCTCTCACATTCCCTCTTTCGCTCTCTCCAGGTTTCAGGTGATGTTTTGCTCTCCCTCTCTCTCTCTCACATTCCCTCTCTCCAGGTTTCGGGTGATGTTTTGCTCTCCCTCTGTCTCTGTCACATTCCCTCTCTCTCTCCAGATTTCGGGTGATGTTTTGCTCTCCTTCTCTCTCTCACATTCCCTCTCTCTCTCTCCAGGTTTCGGGTGTTGTTTTGTTCTCTCTCTCTCTCTCTCACATTCCCTCTCTCTCTCCAGGTTTCGGGTGATGTTTTGCTCTCTCTCACTCTCTCTCACATTCTCTCTCTCTCTCTCTCTCTCTCTCACATTCCCTCTCTCTCTCTCCAGTTTTCAGCTGATGTTTTGTTCTCTCTCTCTCTCTCTCCCTCTCTCTCTCACATTCCCTCTCTCCCTCCAGGTTTCGGGTGAAATTTTGTTCTCTCTCTCCCTCTCTCCCTCTCTCTCTCACATTCCCTCTCTCCCTCCAGATTTCGGGTGATGTTTTGATCTCTCTCTCTCTCTCACATTCCCTCTCTCTCTCCCTAGGTTTCGGTTAATGTTTTGTTCTCTCTCTCTCCCTCTTACATTCCCTCTCTCTCTCTCTCTCTCTCTCTCTCTCTCTCTGTCTCTCTCACATTCCCTCTCTCTCTCTCCAGGTTTCGGGTGATGTTTTGTTCTCTCTCTCTCCCTCTCACATTCCCTCTCTCTCTCTCTCTCTGTCTCTCTCACATTCCCTCTCTCTCTCTCCATTTTTCAGGTGGTGTTTTGTTCTCTCTCTCTCTCTCTCTCACATTCCCTCTCTCTCTCTCTCTCTCACGTTCCCTCCGTCTCTCTCTCTCTCTCTCTCTCTCACATTCCCTCTCTCTCTCCAGGTTTCAGGTGATGTTTTGTTCTCTCTCTCTGTCTCTCTCACATTCCCACTCTCTCTCTCTCTCTCACATTCCCTCCTCTCTCTCTCTCTCTCTCTCGCATTCCCTCTCTCTCTCTCTCCAGGTTTTGGGTGAGGTTTTGCTCTCTCTCTCTCTCTCTCACATTCCCTCTCTCCCTCCAGGTTTCGGGTGATGTTTTGTCCTCTTATCTCTCTCTCTCACATTCCCTTTCTCTCTCTTTCCAGGTTTCGGGAGATATTTTGTTCTCTCTCTCTCTCTCACATTCCCTCTCTCTCTCTCCCCAGGTTTCGGGTGATGTTTTGTTCTCTCTATCTCTCCCTGACACATTCCCTCTCTCTCTCTCTCCAGGTTTCGGGAGATTTTTGTTCTCTATCTCTCTCTCTCTCTCTCTCACATTCCCTCTTTCGCTCTCTCCAGGTTTCAGGTGATGTTTTGCTCTCTCTCTCTCTCTCTCACATTCCCTCTCTCCAGGTTTCGGGTGATGTTTTGCTCTCCCTCTCTCTCTCCCACATTCCCTCTCTCTCTCTCTCTCCAGATTTCGGGTGATGTTTTGTTCTCTCTCTCTCTCTCTCAGATTCCCTCTCTCCAGATTTCGGGTGATGTTTTGCTCTCCCTCTCTCTCTCACATTCCCTCTCTCTCTCCCCAGGTTTCGGGTGATGTTTTGCTCTCTCTCTCTCTCTCACATTCCCTCTCTCTCTCCAGGTTTCGGGTGATGTTTTGCTCTCTCTCTCTCTCTCACATTCCCTCTCTCCCTCCAGGTTTCGGGTGATATTTTGTTCTCTCTCTCTCTCTCCCTCTCTCTCTCACATTCCCTCTCTCCCTCCAGGTTTCGGGTGATATTTTGTTCTCTCTCTCTCTCTCTCTCCGTCTCTCTCTCACATTCCCTCTCTCCTTCCAGATTTCGGGTGATGTTTTGTTCTCTCTCTCTCTCTCACATTCCCCCTCTCCAGATTTCGGGTGATGTTTTACTCTCCCTCTCTCTCTCTCACATTCCCTCTCTCTCTCTCTCTCACATTCCCTCCTCTCTCCCTCTCTCTTACATTCCCTCTCTCTCTCTCTCTCTCACTTTCCCTCCTCTCTCCCTCTCTCTCTCTCACATTCCCTCTCTCCAGATTTCGGGTGATGTTTTACTCTCCCTCTCTCTCTCTCACATTCCCTCTCTCTCTCTCTCTCTCTCTCTCTCTCTCCCTCTCTCTCTCTCACATTCCCTCTCTCCAGGTTTCGGGTGTTGTTTTGTTCTCTCTCTCTCTCTCACATTCCCTCTCTCTCTCTCTCCCCAGGTTTCGGGTGATGTTTTGCTCTCTCTCTCTCTCTCTCACATTCCCTCTCTCTCTCCAGGTTTCGGGTGATGTTTCGTTCTCTCTCTCTCTCTCTCACATTCCCTCTCTCTCTCTCCAGGTTTCGGGTGTTGTTTTGCTCTCCCTCTCTCTCTCTCACATTCCCTCTCTCTCTCTCCAGGTTTCGGGTGTTGTTTTGTTCTCTCTCTCTCTCTCTCACATTCCCTCTCTCTCTCTATCCAGGTTTCGGGTGATGTTTTGTTCTCTCTCTCTCTCTCTCACATTCCCTCTCTCACTCTCTCTCCGTCACATTCCCTCTCTCTCTCTCTCTCCCTCACATTTCCTCTCTCTCTCTCTCTCTCTCTCTCTCTCTCTCACATTCCCTCTGTCTCTCTCCAGGTTTCGTGTGATGTTTTGTCCTCTCTCTCTCTCCAGGTTTCGGGAGATTTTTGTTCTCTATCTCTCTCTCACATTCCCTCTCTCTCTCTCTCTCTCTCTCTCTCTCACATTCCCTCTTTCACTCTCTCCAGGTTTCGGGTGTTGTTTTGCTCTCTCTCTCACATTCCCTCTCTCCAGGTTTCGGGTGATGTTTTGCTCTCCCTCTGTCTCTCTCACATTCCCTCTCTCTCTCCAGATTTCGGGTGATGTTTTGCTCTCCTTCTCTCTCTCACATTCCCTCTCTCTCTCTCTCCCCAGGTTTCGGGTGATGTTTTGTTCTCTCTCTCTCCCTCTCACATTCCCTCTCTCTCTCTCTCTCCAGGTTTCGGGTGATGTTTTGTTCTCTCTCTCTCTCTCTCTCTCACATTCCCTCTCTCTCTCCCTCTCACATTCCCTCTCTCTCTCTCTCTCTCTCCAGATTTCGGGTGATGTTTTGCTCTCCCTCTCTCTCTCACATTCCCTCTCTCTCTCTCTCTCCCCAGGTTTCGGGTGTTGTTTTGCTCTCCCTCTCTCTCTCTCACATTCCCTCTCTCTCTCTCTCTCCAGGTTTCGGGTGTTGTTTTGCTCTCTCTCTCTCTCTCTCTCTCACATTCCCTCTTTCGCTCTCTCCAGGTTTCAGGTGATGTTTTGCTCTCCCTCTCTCTCTCTCACTTTCCCTCTCTCCAGGTTTCGAGTGATGTTTTGCTCTCCCTCTGTCTCTGTCACATTCCCTCTCTCTCTCCAGATTTCGGGTGATGTTTTGCTCTCCTTCTCTCTCTCACATTCCCTCTCTCTCTCTCCAGGTTTCGGGTGTTGTTTTGTTCTCTCTCTCTCTCTCTCACATTCCCTCTCTCTCTCTCTCCAGGTTTCGGGTGATGTTTTGTTCTCTCTCTCTCTCTCTCACATTCCCTCTCTCACTCTCTCTCCGTCACATTCCCTCTCTCTCTCCCTCTCCCTCACATTCCCTCTCTCTCTCTCTCTCCAGATTTCGGGTGATGTTTTGTTCTCTCTCTCTCTCTCTCAGATTCCCTCTCTCCAGATTTCGGGTGATGTTTTGCTCTCCCTCTCTCTCTCACATTCCCTCTCTCTCTCCCCAGGTTTCGGGTGATGTTTTGCTCTCTCTCTCTCTCTCACATTCCCTCTCTCTCTCCAGGTTTCGGGTGATGTTTTGCTCTCTCTCTCTCTCTCACATTCCCTCTCTCCCTCCAGGTTTCGGGTGATATTTTGTTCTCTCTCTCTCTCTCCCTCTCTCTCTCACATTCCCTCTCTCCCTCCAGGTTTCGGGTGATATTTTGTTCTCTCTCTCTCTCTCTCTCCGTCTCTCTCTCACATTCCCTCTCTCCTTCCAGATTTCGGGTGATGTTTTGTTCTCTCTCTCTCTCTCACATTCCCCCTCTCCAGATTTCGGGTGATGTTTTACTCTCCCTCTCTCTCTCTCACATTCCCTCTCTCTCTCTCTCTCACATTCCCTCCTCTCTCCCTCTCTCTCACATTCCCTCTCTCTCTCTCTCTCTCACTTTCCCTCCTCTCTCCCTCTCTCTCTCTCACATTCCCTCTCTCCAGATTTCGGGTGATGTTTTACTCTCCCTCTCTCTCTCTCACATTCCCTCTCTCTCTCTCTCTCTCTCTCTCTCTCTCTCCCTCTCTCTCTCTCACATTCCCTCTCTCCAGGTTTCGGGTGTTGTTTTGTTCTCTCTCTCTCTCTCACATTCCCTCTCTCTCTCTCTCCCCAGGTTTCGGGTGATGTTTTGCTCTCTCTCTCTCTCTCTCACATTCCCTCTCTCTCTCCAGGTTTCGGGTGATGTTTCGTTCTCTCTCTCTCTCTCTCACATTCCCTCTCTCTCTCTCCAGGTTTCGGGTGTTGTTTTGCTCTCCCTCTCTCTCTCTCACATTCCCTCTCTCTCTCTCCAGGTTTCGGGTGTTGTTTTGTTCTCTCTCTCTCTCTCTCACATTCCCTCTCTCTCTCTCTCCAGGTTTCGGGTGGTGTTTTGTTCTCTCTCTCTCTCTCTCACATTCCCTCTCTCACTCTCTCTCCGTCACATTCCCTCTCTCTCTCTCTCTCCCTCACATTTCCTCTCTCTCTCTCTCTCTCTCTCTCTCTCTCTCACATTCCCTCTGTCTCTCTCCAGGTTTCGTGTGATGTTTTGTCCTCTCTCTCTCTCCAGGTTTCGGGAGATTTTTGTTCTCTATCTCTCTCTCACATTCCCTCTCTCTCTCTCTCTCTCTCTCTCTCTCACATTCCCTCTTTCACTCTCTCCAGGTTTCGGGTGTTGTTTTGCTCTCTCTCTCACATTCCCTCTCTCCAGGTTTCGGGTGATGTTTTGCTCTCCCTCTGTCTCTCTCACATTCCCTCTCTCTCTCCAGATTTCGGGTGATGTTTTGCTCTCCTTCTCTCTCTCACATTCCCTCTCTCTCTCTCTCCCCAGGTTTCGGGTGATGTTTTGTTCTCTCTCTCTCCCTCTCACATTCCCTCTCTCTCTCTCTCTCCAGGTTTCGGGTGATGTTTTGTTCTCTCTCTCTCTCTCTCTCTCACATTCCCTCTCTCTCTCCCTCTCACATTCCCTCTCTCTCTCTCCAGATTTCGGGTGATGTTTTGCTCTCCCTCTCTCTCTCACATTCCCTCTCTCTCTCTCTCTCCCCAGGTTTCGGGTGTTGTTTTGCTCTCCCTCTCTCTCTCTCACATTCCCTCTCTCTCTCTCTCTCCAGGTTTCGGGTGTTGTTTTGCTCTCTCTCTCTCTCTCTCTCTCACATTCCCTCTTTCGCTCTCTCCAGGTTTCAGGTGATGTTTTGCTCTCCCTCTCTCTCTCTCACATTCCCTCTCTCCAGGTTTCGGGTGATGTTTTGCTCTCCCTCTGTCTCTGTCACATTCCCTCTCTCTCTCCAGATTTCGGGTGATGTTTTGCTCTCCTTCTCTCTCTCACATTCCCTCTCTCTCTCTCCAGGTTTCGGGTGTTGTTTTGTTCTCTCTCTCTCTCTCTCACATTCCCTCTCTCTCTCTCTCCAGGTTTCGGGTGATGTTTTGTTCTCTCTCTCTCTCTCTCACATTCCCTCTCTCACTCTCTCTCCGTCACATTCCCTCTCTCTCTCTCTCTCCCTCACATTCCCTCTCTCTCTCTCTCTCTCTCTCTCTCACATTCCCTCTCTCTCTCTCCAGGTTTCGTGTGATGTTTTGTCCTCTCTCTCTCTCCAGGTTTCGGGAGATTTTTGTTCTCTATCTCTCTCTCACATTCCCTCTCTCTCTCTCTCTCTCTCTCACATTCCCTCTTTCACTCTCTCCAGGTTTCGGGTGTTGTTTTGCTCTCTCTCTCACATTCCCTCTCTCCAGGTTTCGGGTGATGTTTTGCTCTCCCTCTGTCTCTCTCACATTCCCTCTCTCTCTCCAGATTTCGGGTGATGTTTTGCTCTCCTTCTCTCTCTCACATTCCCTCTCTCTCTCTCTCCCCAGGTTTCGGGTGATGTTTTGTTCTCTCTCTCTCCCTCTCACATTCCCTCTCTCTCTCTCTCTCTCTCCAGGTTTCGGGTGATGTTTTTTTCTCTCTCTCCCTCTCTCTCACATTCCCTCTCTTTCTCCCTCTCACATTCCCTCTCTCTCTCTCTCTCTCTCCAGATTTCGGGTGATGTTTTGCTCTCCCTCTCTCTCTCACATTCCCTCTCTCTCTCTCTCTCCCGAGGTTTCGGGTGTTGTTTTGCTCTCCCCCTCTCTCTCTCACATTCCCTCTCTCTCTCTCTCTCCAGGTTTCGGGTGTTGTTTTGCTCTCTCTCTCTCTCTCTCTCTCACATTCCCTCTTTCGCTCTCTCCAGGTTTCAGGTGATGTTTTGCTCTCCCTCTCTCTCTCTCACATTCCCTCTCTCCAGGTTTCGGGTGATGTTTTGCTCTCCCTCTGTCTCTGTCACATTCCCTCTCTCTCTCCAGATTTCGGGTGATGTTTTGCTCTCCTTCTCTCTCTCACATTCCCTCTCTCTCTCCAGGTTTCGGGTGTTGTTTTGTTCTCTCTCTCTCTCTCTCACATTCCCTCTCTCTCTCCCCAGGTTTCGGGTGATGTTTTGCTCTCTCTCTCTCTCACATTCCCTCTCTCTCTCCCCAGGTTTCGGGTGTTGTTTTGCTCTCTCTCTCTCTCACATTCCCTCTCTCCCTCTCCAGGTTTCGGGTGTTGTTTTGGTCTCTCTCTCTCTCTCTCACATTCCCTCTCTCTCTCCCCAGGTTTCGGGTGATGTTTTGCTCTCTCTCTCTCTCTCTCTCTCACATTCCCTCTCTCTCTCTCTCCCCAGGTTTCGGGTGATGTTTTGCTCTCCCTCTCTCTCTCTCACATTCCCTCTCTCTCTCTCTCCCCAGGTTTCGGGTGATGTTTTGTTCTCTCTCTCTCTCTCTTTCACATTCCCTCTCTCTCTCCAGGTTTCGGGTGATGTTTCGTTCTCTCTGTCTCTCTCACATTCCCTCTCTCTCTCCAGGTTTCGGGTGATGTTTTGCTCTCCCTCTCTCTCTCTCACATTCCCTCTCTCTCTCTCTCTCCCCAGGTTTCGGGTGATGTTTTGCTCTCTCTCTCTCTCTCTCTCTCTCACATTCCCTCTCTCTCTCTCCAGGTTTCGGGTGTTGTTTTGTTCTCTCTCTCTCTCTCTCACATTCCCTCTCTCTCTCTCTCCAGGTTTCGTGTGATGTTTTGTCCTCTCTCTCTCTCTCCCTCACGTTCCTTCTATCTCTTTCCAGGTTTCGGGAGATATTTTGTTCTCTCTCTCTCTCTCACATTCCCTCTCTCTCTCTCTCCCCCCAGGTTTCGGGTGATGTTTTGTTCTCTCTATCTCTCCCTGACACATTCCCTCTCTCTCTCTCTCCAGGTTTCGGGAGATTTTTGTTCTCTATCTCTCTCTCACATTCCCTCTCTCTCTTTCTCTCTCTCTCTCACATTCCCTCTTTCGCTCTCTCCAGGTTTCAGGTGATGTTTTGCTCTCTCTCTCTCTCTCTCTCACATTCCCTCTCTCCAGGTTTCGGGTGATGTTTTGCTCTCCCTCTGTCTCTCTCACATTCCCTCTCTCTCTCCAGATTTCGGGTGATGTTTTGCTCTCCCTCTCTTTCTCTCTCTCTCACATTCCCTCTCTCTCTCTCTCTCCAGGTTTCGGGTGATGTTTTGCTCTCTCTCTCTCTCACATTCCCTCTCTCTCTCCCCAGGTTTCGGGTGATGTTTTGTTCTCTCTCTTTCTCTCACATTCCCTCTCTCTCTCTCTCCCCAGGTTTCGGGTGATGTTTTGCTCTCCCTCTCTCTCTCTTTCAAATTCCCTCTCTCCAGGTTTCGAGTGATGTTTCGTTCTCTCTCTCTCTCTCTCACATTCCCTCTCTCTCTCCTGGTTTCGGGTGATGTTTTGCTCTCCCTCTCTCTCTCTCACATTCCCTCTCTCTCTCTCTCCAGGTTTCGGGTGTTGTTTTGTTCTCTCTCTCTCTCTCTCTCTCACATTCCCTCTCTCTCTCCACGTTTCGGGTGATGATTTGCTCTCCCTCTCTCTCTCTCACATTCCCTCTCTCTCTCTATCTCCAGGTTTCGGGTGTTGTTTTGCTCTCTCTCTCTCTCTCACATTCCCTCTCTCCAGGTTTCGGGTGATGTTTTGCTCTCCCTCTCTCTCTCTCACATTCCCTCTCTGCAGGTTTCGGGTGATGTTTTGCTCTCCCTCTGTCTCTCTCACATTCCCTCTCTCTCCAGATTTCGGGTGATGTTTTGCTCTCCCTCTCTCTCTCACATTCCTTCTCTCTCTCTCTCTCTCCAGGTTTCGGGTGATATCTTGTTCTCTCCCTCTCTCTATCTCACATTCCCTCTCTCTCTCCAGATTTCGGGTGATGTTTTGCTCTCCTCTCTCTCACATTCCCTCTCTCTCTCTCTCCAGGTTTCGGGTGTAGTTTTGTTCTCTCTCTCTCTCTCACATTCCCTCTCTCTCTCCCCAGGTTTCGGGAGATTTTTGTTCTCTATCTCTCTCTCACATTCCCTCTCTCTCTCTCTCTCTCTCTCTCTCTCACATTCGCTCTCTCTCTCCCCAGGTTTCGGGTGATGTTTTGCTCTCCCTCTGTCTCTCTCACATTCCCTCTCTCTCTCTCTCCAGGTTTCGGGTGTTGTTTTGTTCTCTCTCTCTCTCTCTCTCACATTCCCTCTCTCTCTCTTTCCAGGTTTCGGGAGATATTTTGTTCTCTCTCTCTCTCTCACGTTCCCTCTCTCTCTCTCCCTCCCCAGGTTTCGGGTGATATTTTGTTCTCTTTATCTCTCCCTGACACATTCCCTCTCTCTCTCTCCCCAGGTTTCGGGTGATGTTTTGCTCTCTCTCTCTCTCTCTCACATTCCCTCTCTCTCTCCCCAGGTTTCGGGTGTTGTTTTGCTCTCTCTCTCTCTCACATTCCCTCTCTCCCTCTCCAGGTTTCGGGTGTTGTTTTGCTCTCTCTCTCTCTCTCTCACATTCCCTCTCTCTCTTCCCAGGTTTCGGGTGATGTTTTGCTCTCTCTCTCTCTCTCTCTCTCTCTCACATTCCCTCTCTCTCTCTCTCCCCAGGTTTCGGGTGATGTTTTGCTCTCCCTCTCTCTCTCTCACATTCCCTCTCTCTCTCCAGGTTTCGGGTGATGTTTTGCTCTCCCTCTCTCTCTCTCACATTCCCTCTCTCTCTCTCTCCAGGTTTCGGGTGTTGTTTTGTTCTCTCTCTCTCTCTCTCTCTCACATTCCCTCTCTCTCTCCACGTTTCGGGTGATGATTTGCTCTCCCTCTCTCTCTCTCACATTCCCTCTCTCTCTCTATCTCCAGGTTTCGGGTGTTGTTTTGCTCTCTCTCTCTCTCTCACATTCCCTCTCTCCAGGTTTCGGGTGATGTTTTGCTCTCCCTCTCTCTCTCTCACATTCCCTCTCTGCAGGTTTCGGGTGATGTTTTGCTCTCCCTCTGTCTCTCTCACATTCCCTCTCTCTCCAGATTTCGGGTGATGTTTTGCTCTCCCTCTCTCTCTCACATTCCTTCTCTCTCTCTCTCTCTCCAGGTTTCGGGTGATATCTTGTTCTCTCCCTCTCTCTATCTCACATTCCCTCTCTCTCTCCAGATTTCGGGTGATGTTTTGCTCTCCTCTCTCTCACATTCCCTCTCTCTCTCTCTCCAGGTTTCGGGTGTAGTTTTGTTCTCTCTCTCTCTCTCACATTCCCTCTCTCTCTCCCCAGGTTTCGGGAGATTTTTGTTCTCTATCTCTCTCTCACATTCCCTCTCTCTCTCTCTCTCTCTCTCTCTCTCACATTCGCTCTCTCTCTCCCCAGGTTTCGGGTGATGTTTTGCTCTCCCTCTGTCTCTCTCACATTCCCTCTCTCTCTCTCTCCAGGTTTCGGGTGTTGTTTTGTTCTCTCTCTCTCTCTCTCTCACATTCCCTCTCTCTCTCTTTCCAGGTTTCGGGAGATATTTTGTTCTCTCTCTCTCTCTCACGTTCCCTCTCTCTCTCTCCCTCCCCAGGTTTCGGGTGATATTTTGTTCTCTTTATCTCTCCCTGACACATTCCCTCTCTCTCTCTCCCCAGGTTTCGGGTGATGTTTTGCTCTCTCTCTCTCTCTCTCACATTCCCTCTCTCTCTCCCCAGGTTTCGGGTGTTGTTTTGCTCTCTCTCTCTCTCACATTCCCTCTCTCCCTCTCCAGGTTTCGGGTGTTGTTTTGCTCTCTCTCTCTCTCTCTCACATTCCCTCTCTCTCTTCCCAGGTTTCGGGTGATGTTTTGCTCTCTCTCTCTCTCTCTCTCTCTCTCACATTCCCTCTCTCTCTCTCTCCCCAGGTTTCGGGTGATGTTTTGCTCTCCCTCTCTCTCTCTCACATTCCCTCTCTCTCTCCAGGTTTCGGGTGATGTTTTGCTCTCTCTCACTCTCTCTCACATTCCCTCTCTCTCTCTCTCTCTCTCTCTCTCACATTCCCTCTCTCTCTCTCCAGTTTTCAGCTGATGTTTTGTTCTCTCTCTCTCTCTCTCCCTCTGTCTCTCACATTCCCTCTCTCTCCCTCCAGATTTCGGGTGATGTTTTGTTCTCTCTCTCTCCCTCTCACATTCCCTCTCTCTCTCTCTCTCTCTCTCTCTCTCTGTCTCTCTCACATTCCCTCTCTCTGTCTCCAGGTTTCGGGTGATGTTTTGTTCTCTCTCTCTCCCTCTCACATTCCCTCTCTCTCTCTCTCTCTCTCTCTCTCTGTCTCTCTCACATTCCCTCTCTCTCTCTCCATTTTTCAGGTGGTGTTTTGTTCTCTCTCTCTCTCTCTCACCTTCCCTCTCTCTCTCTCACATTCCCTCCTCTCTCTCTCTCTCCGTCTCTCTCACATTCCCTCTCTCCCCAGGTTCCGGGTGATATTTTGTTCTCTCTCTTTCTCTCTCACATTCCCTCTCTCTCTCTCTCTCTCTCCCTCTCTCTGTCACATTCCCTCTCTCTCTCCAGGTTTCGGGTGTTGTTTTGCTCTCTCTCTCTCTCACATTCCCTCTCTCTCTCTCCAGGTTTCGGGTGATGTTTTGCTCTCTCTCTCTCTCGCATTCCCTCTCTATCTCCAGATTTCGGGTGATGTTTTGCTCTCCCTCTCTCTCTCACATTCCCTCTCTCTCTCTCTCGCTCTCTCTCACATTCCCTCTCTCCAGGTTTCGTGTGATGTTTTGCTCTCCCTCTCTCACATTCCCTCTCTCTCTCTCTCTCTCCAGGTTTCGGGTGATGTTTTGCTCTCCTTCTCTCTCTCACATTCCCTCTCTCTCTCTCCAGGTTTCGGGTGATGTTTTGTTCTCTCTCCCTCTCTCTCCCATTCCCTCTCTCTCTCCAGGTTTCGGGTGATGGTTTGCTCTCTCTCACTCTTTCTCACATTCCATCTCTCTCTCCCCAGGTATCGGGTGATGTTTTACTCTCCCTCTCTCTCTCTCATGTTCCCTCTCTCTCTCCAGGTTTCGGGTGATGTTTTGCTCTCCTTATCTCTCTCACATTCCCTCTCTCTCTCCCCAGGTATCGGGTGATGTTTTACTCTCCCTCTCTCTCTCTCACGTTCCCTCTCTCTCTCTCCAGGTTTCGGGTGATGTTTTGCTCTCTCTCACTCTCTCTCACATTCCCTCTCTCTCTCCAGGTTTCGGGTGATGTTTTGCTCTCTCTCACTCTCTCTCACATTCCCTCTCTCTCTCTCTCTCTCTTCTTCTCACATTCCCTCTCTCTCTCTCCAGTTTTCAGCTGATGTTTTGTTCTCTCTCTCTCTCTCCCTCTGTCTCTCACATTCCCTCTCTCTCTCTCTTTCTCTCTCTCTCTCACATTCCCTCTCTCTCTCTCCAGGTTTCGGGTGATGTTTTGTTCTCTCTCTCTCTCTCTCACATTCCCTCTCTCTCTCTCCAGGTTTCGGGTGATGTTTTGTCCTCTTATCTCTCTCTCTCATTCTCTCTCTCTCTCTCACATTCCCTCTCTCTCTCTCCCCAGGTTTCGGGTGATGTTTTGTTCTCTCTATCTCTCCCTGACACATTCCCTCTCTCTCTCTCTCCAGGTTTCGGGAGATTTTTGTTCTCTATCTCTCTCTCTCTCTCTCTCACATTCCCTCTTTCGCTCTCTCCAGGTTTCAGGTGATGTTTTGCTCTCTCTCTCTCTCTCTCACATTCCCTCTCTCCAGGTTTCGGGTGATGTTTTGCTCTCCCTCTCTCTCTCCCACATTCCCTCTCTCTCTCTCTCTCCAGATTTCGGGTGATGTTTTGTTCTCTCTCTCTCTCTCTCACATTCCCTCTCTCTCTCCAGATTTCGGGTGATGTTTTGCTCTCCCTCTCTCTCTCACATTCCCTCTCTCTCTCCCCAGGTTTCGGGTGATGTTTTGCTCTCTCTCTCTCTCTCTCACATTCCCTCTCTCTCTCCAGGTTTCGGGTGATGTTTTGCTCTCTCTCTCTCTCTCTCACATTCCCTCTCTCCCTCCAGGTTTCGGGTGATATTTTGTTCCCTCTCTCTCTCTCCCTCTCTCTCTCACATTCCCTCTCTCCCTCCAGGTTTCGGGTGATATTTTGTTCTCTCTCTCTCTCTCTCTCCGTCTCTCTCTCACATTCCCTCTCTCCCTCCAGATTTCGGGTGATGTTTTGTTCTCTCTCTCTCTCTCTCACATTCCCTCTCTCTCTCCCCAGGTTTCGGGTAATGTTTTGTTCTCTCTCTCTCCCTCTCACATTCCCTCTCTCTCTCTCTCTCTGTCTCTCTCACATTCCCTCTCTCTCTCTCTCTCTCTCTCTCTCTCTCTCTCACATTCCCTCTCTATCTCTCCAGGTTTCGGGTAATGTTTTGTTCTCTCTCTGTCCCTCTCACATTCCCTCTCTCTCTCTTTCTCTCTGTCTCTCTCTGTCTCTCTCACATTCCCTCTCTCTCTCCCAGGTATCGGGTGATGTTTTACTCTCCCTCTCTCTCTCACGTTCCCTCTCTCTCTCCAGGTTTCGGGTGATGTTTTGTTCTCTCTATCTCTCCCTGACACATTCCCTCTCTCTCTCTCCAGGTTTCAGGTGATGTTTTCTTCTCTCTCTCTGTCTCTCTCACATTCCCACTCTCTCTCTCTCTCTCTCTCACATTCCCTCCTCTCTCTCTCTCTCTCTCTCACATTCCCTCTCTCTCTCTCTCCAGGTTTTGGGTGAGGTTTTGCTCTCTTTCTCTCTCTCTCTCTCTCTCACATTCCCTCTCTCTCTCTCTCCCCAGGTTCCGGGTGATGTTTTGTTCTCTCTCTCTCTCTCACATTCCCTCTCTCCAGATTTCGGGTGATGTTTTACTCTCCCTCTCTCTCTCTCACATTCCCTCTCTCTCTCTCTCTCTCCTCTCTCTCTCTCTCTCCCTCTCTCTCTCTCACATTCCCTCTCTCCAGGTTTCGGGTGTTGTTTTGTTCTCTCTCTCTCTCTCACATTCCCTCTCTCTCTCTCTCCCAGGTTTCGGGTGATGTTTTGCTCTCTCTCTCTCTCTCTCACATTCCCTCTCTCTCTCTCTCTCTCTCTCTCTCCAGGTTTCGGGTGTTGTTTCGTTCTCTCTCTCTCTCTCTCACATTCCCTCTCTCTCTCCAGGTTTCGGGTGATGTTTCGTTCTCTCTCTCTCTCTCTCACATTCCCTCTCTCTCTCTCCAGGTTTTGGGTGTTGTTTTGCTCTTCCTCTCTCTCTCTCACATTCCCTCTCTCTCTCTCCAGGTTTCGGGTGATGTTTTGTTCTCTCTCTCTCTCTCTCACATTCCCTCTCTCACTCTCTCTCCGTCACATTCCCTCTCTCTCTCTCTCTCCCTCACATTCCCTCTCTCTCTCTCTCTCTCTCTCTCTCACATTCCCTCTCTCTCTCTCCAGGTTTCGTGTGATGTTTTGTCCTCTCTCTCTCTCCAGGTTTCGGGAGATTTTTGTTCTCTATCTCTCTCTCACATTCCCTCTCTCTCTCTCTCTCTCTCTCACATTCCCTCTTTCACTCTCTCCAGGTTTCGGGTGTTGTTTTGCTCTCTCTCTCACATTCCCTCTCTCCAGGTTTCGGGTGATGTTTTGCTCTCCTCTGTCTCTCTCACATTCCCTCTCTCTCTCCAGATTTCGGGTGATGTTTTGCTCTCCTTCTCTCTCTCACATTCCCTCTCTCTCTCTCTCCCCAGGTTCGGGTGATGTTTTGTTCTCTCTCTCTCCCTCTCACATTCCCTCTCTCTCTCTCCAGGTTTCGGGTGATGTTTTGTCCTCTTATCTCTCTCTCTCACATTCCCTTTCTCTCTCTTTCCAGGTTTCGGGAGATATTTGTTCTCTCTCTCTCTCTCACATTCCCTCTCTCTCTCTCCCCAGGTTTCGGGTGATGTTTTGTTCTCTCTATCTCTCCCTGACACATTCCCTCTCTCTCTCTCTCCAGGTTTCGGGAGATTTTTGTTCTCTATCTCTCTCTCTCTCTCTCACATTCCCTCTTTCGCTCTCTCCAGGTTTCAGGTGATGTTTTGCTCTCTCTCTCTCTCTCTCACATTCCCCTCTCTCCAGGTTTCGGGTGATGTTTTGCTCTCCCTCTCTCTCTCCCACATTCCCTCTCTCTCTCTCTCTCCAGATTTCGGTGATGTTTTGTTCTCTCTCTCTCTCTCTCACATTCCCTCTCTCTCTCCAGATTTCGGGTGATGTTTTGCTCTCCCTCTCTCTCTCACATTCCCTCTCTCTCTCCCCAGGTTTCGGGTGATGTTTTGCTCTCTCTCTCTCTCTCACATTCCCTCTCTCTCTCCAGGTTTCGGGTGATGTTTTGCTCTCTCTCTCTCTCTCTCACATTCCCTCTCTCCCTCCAGGTTTCGGGTGATATTTTGTTCCCTCTCTCTCTCTCCCTCTCTCTCTCACATTCCCTCTCTCCCTCCAGGTTTCGGGTGATATTTTGTTCTCTCTCTCTCTCTCTCTCCGTCTCTCTCTCACATTCCCTCTCTCCCTCCAGATTTCGGGTGATGTTTTGTTCTCTCTCTCTCTCTCTCACATTCCCTCTCTCTCTCCCCAGGTTTCGGGTAATGTTTTGTTCTCTCTCTCTCCCTCTCACATTCCCTCTCTCTCTCTCTCTCTGTCTCTCTCACATTCCCTCTCTCTCTCTCTCTCTCTCTCTTCTCTCTCTCTCACATTCCCTCTCTATCTCTCCAGGTTTCGGGTAATGTTTTGTTCTCTCTCTGTCCCTCTCACATTCCCTCTCTCTCTCTTTCTCTCTGTCTCTCTCTGTCTCTCTCACATTCCCTCTCTCTCTCCCCAGGTATCGGGTGATGTTTTACTCTCCCTCTCTCTCTCACGTTCCCTCTCTCTCTCCAGGTTTCGGGTGATGTTTTGTTCTCTCTATCTCTCCCTGACACATTCCCTCTCTCTCTCTCCAGGTTTCAGGTGATGTTTTCTTCTCTCTCTCTGTCTCTCTTCACATTCCCACTCTCTCTCTCTCTCTCTCTCACATTCCCTCCTCTCTCTCTCTCTCTCTCTCACATTCCCTCTCTCTCTCTCTCCAGGTTTTGGGTGAGGTTTTTGCTCTCTTTCTCTCTCTCTCTCTCTCTCACATTCCCTCTCTCTCTCTCTCCCCAGGTTCCGGGTGATGTTTTGTTCTCTCTCTCTCTCTCACATTCCCTCTCTCCAGATTTCGGGTGATGTTTTACTCTCCCTCTCTCTCTCTCACATTCCCTCTCTCTCTCTCTCTCTCTCTCTCTCTCTCTCTCTCTCTCCTCCCTCTCTCTCTCTCACATTCCCTCTCTCCAGGTTTCGGGGTGTTGTTTTGTTCTCTCTCTCTCTCTCACATTCCCTCTCTCTCTCTCTCCCCAGGTTTCGGGTGATGTTTTGCTCTCTCTCTCTCTCTCTCACATTCCCTCTCTCTCTCTCTCTCTCTCTCTCTCCAGGTTTCGGGTGTTGTTTCGTTCTCTCTCTCTCTCTCTCACATTCCCTCTCTCTCTCCAGGTTTCGGGTGATGTTTCGTTCTCTCTCTCTCTCTCTCACATTCCCTCTCTCTCTCTCCAGGTTTTGGGTGTTGTTTTGCTCTTCCTCTCTCTCTCTCACATTCCCTCTCTCTCTCTCCAGGTTTCGGGTGATGTTTTGTTCTCTCTCTCTCTCTCTCACATTCCCTCTCTCACTCTCTCTCCGTCACATTCCCTCTCTCTCTCTCTCTCTCTCTCTCACATTCCCTCTCTCTCTCTCCAGGTTTCGTGTGATGTTTTGTCCTCTCTCTCTCTCCAGGTTTCGGGAGATTTTTGTTCTCTATCTCTCTCTCACATTCCCTCTCTCTCTCTCTCTCTCTCTCACATTCCCTCTTTCACTCTCTCCAGGTTTCGGGTGTTGTTTTGCTCTCTCTCTCACATTCCCTCTCTCCAGGTTTCGGGTGATGTTTTGCTCTCCCTCTGTCTCTCTCACATTCCCTCTCTCTCTCCAGATTTCGGGTGATGTTTTGCTCTCCTTCTCTCTCTCACATTCCCTCTCTCTCTCTCTCCCCAGGTTTCGGGTGATGTTTTGTTCTCTCTCTCTCCCTCTCACATTCCCTCTCTCTCTCTCTCTCTCCAGGTTTCGGGTGATGTTTTGTTCTCTCTCTCTCTCTCTCTCACATTCCCTCCTCTCTCTCTCTCTCTCACATTCCCTCTCTCTCACCCTCTCACATTCCCTCTCTCTCTCTCTCTCCAGATTTCGGGTGATGTTTTGCTCTCCCTCTCTCTCTCACATTCCCTCTCTCTCTCTCTCTCCCAGGTTTCGGGTGTTGTTTTGCTCTCCCTCTCTCTCTCTCACATTCCCTCTCTCTCTCTCTCTCCAGGTTTCGGGTGATGTTTTGCTCTCCCTCTGTCTCTCGCAAATTCCCTCTCTCCAGATTTCGGGTGATGTTTTGCTCTCCCTCTCTTTCTCTCTCTCTCACATTCCCTCTCTCTCTCTCTCTCCAGGTTTCGGGTGATGTTTTGCTCTCTCTCTCTCTCTCTCTCTCACATTCCCTCTCTCTCTCCCCAGGTTTCGGGTGATATTTTGTTCTCTCTCTTTCTCTCACATTCCCTCTCTCTCTCTCTCCCCAGGTTTCGGGTGATGTTTTGCTCTCCCTCTCTCTCTCTTTCAAATTCCTCTCTCTCTCCAGGTTTCGAGTGATGTTTCATTCTCTCTCTCTCTCTCTCTCACATTCCCTCTCTCTCTCCTGGTTTCGGGTGATGTTTTGCTCTCCCTCTCTCTCTCTCACATTCCCTCTCTCTCTCTCTCTCTCTCTCTCCAGGTTTCGGGTGTTGTTTTGTTCTCTCTCTCTCTCTCACATTCCCTCTCTCTCTCTCTCCCCAGGTTTCGGGTGATGTTTTGCTCTCTCTCTCTCTCTCTCACATTCCCTCTCTCTCTCTCTCTCTCTCCAGGTTTCGGGTGTTGTTTCGTTCTCTCTCTCTCTCTCTCACATTCCCTCTCTCTCTCCAGGTTTCGGGTGATGTTTCGTTCTCTCTCTCTCTCTCTCACATTCCCTCTCTCTCTCTCCAGGTTTCGGGTGTTGTTTTGCTCTCCCTCTCTCTCTCTCACATTCCCTCTCTCTCTCTCCAGGTTTCGGGTGATGTTTTGTTCTCTCTCTCTCTCTCTCACATTCCCTCTTTCACTCTCTCCAAGTTTCGGGTGTTGTTTTGCTCTCTCTCTCACATTCCCTCTCTCCAGGTTTCGGGTGATGTTTTGCTCTCCCTCTGTCTCTCTCACATTCCCTCTCTCTCTCCAGATTTCGGGTGATGTTTTGCTCTCCTTCTCTCTCTCACGTTCCCTCTCTCTCTCTCCCCAGGTTTCGGGTGTTGTTTTGCTCTCCCTCTCTCTCTCTCACATTCCCTCTCTCTCTCTCTCTCCAGGTTTCGGGTGTTGTTTTGCTCTCTCTCTCTCTCTCTCTCTCTCACATTCCCTCTTTCGCTCTCTCCAGGTTTCAGGTGATGTTTTGCTCTCCCTCTCTCTCACATTCCCTCTCTCCAGGTTTCGGGTGATGTTTTGCTCTCCCTCTGTCTCTGTCACATTCCCTCTCTCTCTCCAGATTTCGGGTGATGTTTTGCTCTCCTTCTCTCTCTCACATTCCCTCTCTCTCTCTCCAGGTTTCGGGTGTTGTTTTGTTCTCTCTCTCTCTCTCTCACATTCCCTCTCTCTCTCCCCAGGTTTCGGGTGATGTTTTGCTCTCTCTCTCTCTCTCTCACATTCCCTCTCTCTCTCCCCAGGTTTCGGGTGTTGTTTTGCTCTCTCTCTCTCTCACATTCCCTCTCTCCCTCTCCAGGTTTCGGGTGTTGTTTTGCTCTCTCTCTCTCTCTCTCACATTCCCTCTCTCTCTCCCCAGGTTTCGGGTGATGTTTTGCTCTCTCTCTCTCTCTCTCTCTCACATTCCCTCTCTCTCTCTCTCCCCAGGTTTCGGGTGATGTTTTGTTCTCTCTCTCTCTCTCTTTCACATTCCCTCTCTCTCTCCAGGTTTCGGGTGATGTTTCGTTCTCTCTCTCTCTCTCTCACATTCCCTCTCTCTCTCTCTCCAGGTTTCGTGTGATGTTTTGTCCTCTCTCTCTCTCTCCCTCACGTTCCTTCTATCTCTTTCCAGGTTTCGGGAGATATTTTGTTCTCTCTCTCTCTCTCACATTCCCTCTTTCACTCTCTCCAGGTTTCGGGTGTTGTTTTGCTCTCTCTCTCACATTCCCTCTCTCCAGGTTTCGGGTGTTGTTTTGTTCTCTCTCTCTCTCTCTCACATTCCCTCTCTCTCTCTCTCCAGGTTTCGGGTGATGTTTTGTTCTCTCTCTCTCTCTCTCACATTCCCTCTTTCACTCTCTCCAGGTTTCGGGTGTTGTTTTGCTCTCTCTCTCACATTCCCTCTCGCCAGGTTTCGGGTGATGTTTTGCTCTCCCTCTGTCTCTCTCACATTCCCTCTCTCTCTCCAGATTTCGGGTGATGTTTTGCTCTCCTTCTCTCTCTCACGTTCCCTCTCTCTCTCTCCCCAGGTTTCGGGTGATGTTTTGTTCTCTCTCTCTCCCTCTCACATTCCCTCTCTCTCTCTCTCTCTCTCTCTCCAGGTTTCGGGTGATGTTTTGTTCTCTCTCTCTCTCTCTCTCACATTCCCTTTCTCTCTCCCTCTCACATTCCCTCTCTCTCTCTCCAGATTTCGGGTGATGTTTTGCTCTCCCTCTCTCTCTCACATTCCCTCTCTCTCTCTCTCTCCCAGGTTTCGGGTGTTGTTTTGCTCTCCCTCTCTCTCTCTCACATTCCCTCTCTCTCTCTCTCTCCAGGTTTCGGGTGTTGTTTTGCTCTCTCTCTCTCTCTCTCTCTCACATTCCCTCTTTCGCTCTCTCCAGGTTTCAGGTGATGTTTTGCTCTCCCTCTCTCTCACATTCCCTCTCTCTCTCCAGGTTTCGGGTGTTGTTTTGCTCTCTCTCTCTCTCTCACATTCCCTCTCTCTCTCTCCAGGTTTCGGGTGATGTTTTGCTCTCTCTCTCTCTCGCATTCCCTCTCTATCTCCAGATTTCGGGTGATGTTTTGCTCTCCCTCTCTCTCTCACATTCCCTCTCTCTCTCTCTCGCTCTCTCTCACATTCCCTCTCTCCAGGTTTCGGGTGATGTTTTGCTCTCCCTCTCTCACATTCCCTCTCACTCTCTCTCTCTCCAGGTTTCGGGTGATGTTTTGCTCTCCTTCTCTCTCTCACATTCCCTCTCTCTCTCTCCAGGTTTCGGGTGATGTTTTGTTCTCTCTCCCTCTCTCTCCCATTCCCTCTCTCTCTCCAGGTTTCGGGTGATGGTTTGCTCTCTCTCCCTCTCTCTCCCATTCCCTCTCTCTCTCCAGGTTTCGGGTGTTGTTTTGCTCTCTCTCACTCTTTCTCACATTCCATCTCTCTCTCCCCAGGTATCGGGTGATGTTTTACTCTCCCTCTCTCTCTCTCATGTTCCCTCTCTCTCTCCAGGTTTCGGGTGATGTTTTGCTCTCCTTATCTCTCTCACATTCCCTCTCTCTCTCCCCAGGTATCGGGTGATGTTTTACTCTCCCTCTCTCTCTCTCACGTTCCCTCTCTCTCTCTCCAGGTTTCGGGTGATGTTTTGCTCTCTCTCACTCTCTCTCACATTCCCTCTCTCTCTCCAGGTTTCGGGTGATGTTTTGCTCTCTCTCACTCTCTCTCACATTCCCTCTCTCTCTCTCTCTCTCTTCTTCTCACATTCCCTCTCTCTCTCTCCAGTTTTCAGCTGATGTTTTGTTCTCTCTCTCTCTCTCCCTCTGTCTCTCACATTCCCTCTCTCTCTCTCTTTCTCTCTCTCTCTCACATTCCCTCTCTCTCTCTCCAGGTTTCGGGTGATGTTTTGTTCTCTCTCTCTCTCTCTCACATTCCCTCTCTCTCTCTCCAGGTTTCGGGTGATGTTTTGTCCTCTTATCTCTCTCTCTCACATTCCCTTTCTCTCTCTTTCCAGGTTTCGGGAGATATTTTGTTCTCTCTCTCTCTCTCACATTCCCTCTCTCTCTCTCCCCAGGTTTCGGGTGATGTTTTGTTCTCTCTATCTCTCCCTGACACATTCCCTCTCTCTCTCTCTCCAGGTTTCGGGAGATTTTTGTTCTCTATCTCTCTCTCTCTCTCTCACATTCCCTCTTTCGCTCTCTCCAGGTTTCAGGTGATGTTTTGCTCTCTCTCTCTCTCTCTCACATTCCCTCTCTCCAGGTTTCGGGTGATGTTTTGCTCTCCCTCTCTCTCTCCCACATTCCCTCTCTCTCTCTCTCTCCAGATTTCGGGTGATGTTTTGTTCTCTCTCTCTCTCTCTCACATTCCCTCTCTCTCTCCAGATTTCGGGTGATGTTTTGCTCTCCCTCTCTCTCTCACATTCCCTCTCTCTCTCCCCAGGTTTCGGGTGATGTTTTGCTCTCTCTCTCTCTCTCACATTCCCTCTCTCTCTCCAGGTTTCGGGTGATGTTTTGCTCTCTCTCTCTCTCTCTCACATTCCCTCTCTCCCTCCAGGTTTCGGGTGTGATATTTTGTTCCCTCTCTCTCTCTCCCTCTCTCTCTCACATTCCCTCTCTCCCTCCAGGTTTCGGGTGATATTTTGTTCTCTCTCTCTCTCTCTCTCCGTCTCTCTCTCACATTCCCTCTCTCCCTCCAGATTTCGGGTGATGTTTTGTTCTCTCTCTCTCTCTCTCACATTCCCTCTCTCTCTCCCCAGGTTTCGGGTAATGTTTTGTTCTCTCTCTCTCCCTCTCACATTCCCTCTCTCTCTCTCTCTCTGTCTCTCTCACATTCCCTCTCTCTCTCTCTCTCTCTCTCTCTCTCTCTCTCTCACATTCCCTCTCTATCTCTCCAGGTTTCGGGTAATGTTTTGTTCTCTCTCTGTCCCTCTCACATTCCCTCTCTCTCTCTTTCTCTCTGTCTCTCTCTGTCTCTCTCACATTCCCTCTCTCTCTCCCCAGGTATCGGGTGATGTTTTACTCTCCCTCTCTCTCTCACGTTCCCTCTCTCTCTCCAGGTTTCGGGTGATGTTTTGTTCTCTCTATCTCTCCCTGACACATTCCCTCTCTCTCTCTCCAGGTTTCAGGTGATGTTTTCTTCTCTCTCTCTGTCTCTCTCACATTCCCACTCTCTCTCTCTCTCTCTCTCACATTCCCTCCTCTCTCTCTCTCTCTCTCTCACATTCCCTCTCTCTCTCTCTCCAGGTTTTGGGTGAGGTTTTGCTCTCTTTCTCTCTCTCTCTCTCTCTCACATTCCCTCTCTCTCTCTCTCCCCAGGTTCCGGGTGATGTTTTGTTCTCTCTCTCTCTCTCACATTCCCTCTCTCCAGATTTCGGGTGATGTTTTACTCTCCCTCTCTCTCTCTCACATTCCCTCTCTCTCTCTCTCTCTCTCTCTCTCTCTCTCCCTCTCTCTCTCTCACATTCCCTCTCTCCAGGTTTCGGGTGTTGTTTTGTTCTCTCTCTCTCTCTCACATTCCCTCTCTCTCTCTCTCCCCAGGTTTCGGGTGATGTTTTGCTCTCTCTCTCTCTCTCTCACATTCCCTCTCTCTCTCTCTCTCTCTCTCTCCAGGTTTCGGGTGTTGTTTCGTTCTCTCTCTCTCTCTCTCACATTCCCTCTCTCTCTCCAGGTTTCGGGTGATGTTTCGTTCTCTCTCTCTCTCTCTCACATTCCCTCTCTCTCTCTCCAGGTTTTGGGTGTTGTTTTGCTCTTCCTCTCTCTCTCTCACATTCCCTCTCTCTCTCTCCAGGTTTCGGGTGATGTTTTGTTCTCTCTCTCTCTCTCTCACATTCCCTCTCTCACTCTCTCTCCGTCACATTCCCTCTCTCTCTCTCTCTCTCCCTCACATTCCCTCTCTCTCTCTCTCTCTCTCTCTCTCACATTCCCTCTCTCTCTCTCCAGGTT
The DNA here is from genome assembly GCF_964194155.1 of Cetorhinus maximus. NCBI lineage: Eukaryota > Metazoa > Chordata > Chondrichthyes > Lamniformes > Cetorhinidae > Cetorhinus > Cetorhinus maximus. The sequence goes on along the minus strand of NW_027596541.1, from coordinate 72,046 downwards.
TCGTGTGATGTTTTGTCCTCTCTCTCTCTCCAGGTTTCGGGAGATTTTTGTTCTCTATCTCTCTCTCACATTCCCTCTCTCTCTCTCTCTCTCTCTCACATTCCCTCTTTCACTCTCTCCAGGTTTCGGGTGTTGTTTTGCTCTCTCTCTCACATTCCCTCTCTCCAGGTTTCGGGTGATGTTTTGCTCTCCCTCTGTCTCTCTCACATTCCCTCTCTCTCTCCAGATTTCGGGTGATGTTTTGCTCTCCTTCTCTCTCTCACATTCCCTCTCTCTCTCTCTCCCCAGGTTTCGGGTGATGTTTTGTTCTCTCTCTCTCCCTCTCACATTCCCTCTCTCTCTCTCTCTCTCCAGGTTTCGGGTGATGTTTTGTTCTCTCTCTCTCTCTCTCTCACATTCCCTCTCTCTCACCCTCTCACATTCCCTCTCTCTCTCTCTCTCTCCAGATTTCGGGTGATGTTTTGCTCTCCCTCTCTCTCTCACATTCCCTCTCTCTCTCTCTCTCCCCAGGTTTCGGGTGTTGTTTTGCTCTCCCTCTCTCTCTCTCACATTCCCTCTCTCTCTCTCTCTCCAGGTTTCGGGTGATGTTTTGCTCTCCCTCTGTCTCTCTCACATTCCCTCTCTCCAGATTTCGGGTGATGTTTTGCTCTCCCTCTCTTTCTCTCTCTCTCACATTCCCTCTCTCTCTCTCTCTCCAGGTTTCGGGTGATGTTTTGCTCTCTCTCTCTCTCTCTCTCTCACATTCCCTCTCTCTCTCCCCAGGTTTCGGGTGATGTTTTGTTCTCTCTCTTTCTCTCACATTCCCTCTCTCTCTCTCTCCCCAGGTTTCGGGTGATGTTTTGCTCTCCCTCTCTCTCTCTTTCAAATTCCCTCTCTCTCTCCAGGTTTCGAGTGATGTTTCATTCTCTCTCTCTCTCTCTCTCACATTCCCTCTCTCTCTCCTGGTTTCGGGTGATGTTTTGCTCTCCCTCTCTCTCTCTCACATTCCCTCTCTCTCTCTCTCTCTCTCCAGGTTTCGGGTGTTGTTTTGTTCTCTCTCTCTCTCTCACATTCCCTCTCTCTCTCTCTCCCCAGGTTTCGGGTGATGTTTTGCTCTCTCTCTCTCTCTCTCACATTCCCTCTCTCTCTCTCTCTCTCTCCAGGTTTCGGGTGTTGTTTCGTTCTCTCTCTCTCTCTCTCACATTCCCTCTCTCTCTCCAGGTTTCGGGTGATGTTTCGTTCTCTCTCTCTCTCTCTCACATTCCCTCTCTCTCTCTCCAGGTTTCGGGTGTTGTTTTGCTCTCCCTCTCTCTCTCTCACATTCCCTCTCTCTCTCTCCAGGTTTCGGGTGTTGTTTTGTTCTCTCTCTCTCTCTCTCACATTCCCTCTCTCTCTCTCTCCAGGTTTCGGGTGATGTTTTGTTCTCTCTCTCTCTCTCTCACATTCCCTCTTTCACTCTCTCCAAGTTTCGGGTGTTGTTTTGCTCTCTCTCTCACATTCCCTCTCTCCAGGTTTCGGGTGATGTTTTGCTCTCCCTCTGTCTCTCTCACATTCCCTCTCTCTCTCCAGATTTCGGGTGATGTTTTGCTCTCCTTCTCTCTCTCACGTTCCCTCTCTCTCTCTCCCCAGGTTTCGGGTGATGTTTTGTTCTCTCTCTCTCCCTCTCACATTCCCTCTCTCTCTCTCTTTCTCTCTCTCCAGGTTTCGGGTGATGTTTTGTTCTCTCTCTCTCTCTCTCTCACATTCCCTCTCTCTCTCCCTCTCACATTCCCTCTCTCTCTCTCTCTCTCTCCAGATTTCGGGTGATGTTTTGCTCTCCCTCTCTCTCTCACATTCCCTCTCTCTCTCTCTCTCCCCAGGTTTCGGGTGTTGTTTTGCTCTCCCTCTCTCTCTCTCACATTCCCTCTCTCTCTCTCTCTCCAGGTTTCGGGTGTTGTTTTGCTCTCTCTCTCTCTCTCTCTCTCACATTCCCTCTTTCGCTCTCTCCAGGTTTCAGGTGATGTTTTGCTCTCCCTCTCTCTCACATTCCCTCTCTCCAGGTTTCGGGTGATGTTTTGCTCTCCCTCTGTCTCTGTCACATTCCCTCTCTCTCTCCAGATTTCGGGTGATGTTTTGCTCTCCTTCTCTCTCTCACATTCCCTCTCTCTCTCTCCAGGTTTCGGGTGTTGTTTTGTTCTCTCTCTCTCTCTCTCACATTCCCTCTCTCTCTCCCCAGGTTTCGGGTGATGTTTTGCTCTCTCTCTCTCTCTCTCACATTCCCTCTCTCTCTCCCCAGGTTTCGGGTGTTGTTTTGCTCTCTCTCTCTCTCACATTCCCTCTCTCCCTCTCCAGGTTTCGGGTGTTGTTTTGCTCTCTCTCTCTCTCTCTCACATTCCCTCTCTCTCTCCCCAGGTTTCGGGTGATGTTTTGCTCTCTCTCTCTCTCTCTCTCTCACATTCCCTCTCTCTCTCTCTCCCCAGGTTTCGGGTGATGTTTTGTTCTCTCTCTCTCTCTCTTTCACATTCCCTCTCTCTCTCCAGGTTTCGGGTGATGTTTCGTTCTCTCTCTCTCTCTCTCACATTCCCTCTCTCTCTCTCTCCAGGTTTCGTGTGATGTTTTGTCCTCTCTCTCTCTCTCCCTCACGTTCCTTCTATCTCTTTCCAGGTTTCGGGAGATATTTTGTTCTCTCTCTCTCTCTCACATTCCCTCTTTCACTCTCTCCAGGTTTCGGGTGTTGTTTTGCTCTCTCTCTCACATTCCCTCTCTCCAGGTTTCGGGTGTTGTTTTGTTCTCTCTCTCTCTCTCTCACATTCCCTCTCTCTCTCTCTCCAGGTTTCGGGTGATGTTTTGTTCTCTCTCTCTCTCTCTCACATTCCCTCTTTCACTCTCTCCAGGTTTCGGGTGTTGTTTTGCTCTCTCTCTCACATTCCCTCTCGCCAGGTTTCGGGTGATGTTTTGCTCTCCCTCTGTCTCTCTCACATTCCCTCTCTCTCTCCAGATTTCGGGTGATGTTTTGCTCTCCTTCTCTCTCTCACGTTCCCTCTCTCTCTCTCCCCAGGTTTCGGGTGATGTTTTGTTCTCTCTCTCTCCCTCTCACATTCCCTCTCTCTCTCTCTCTCTCTCTCTCCAGGTTTCGGGTGATGTTTTGTTCTCTCTCTCTCTCTCTCTCACATTCCCTTTCTCTCTCCCTCTCACATTCCCTCTGTCTCTCTCTCTCTCTCCAGATTTCGGGTGATGTTTTGCTCTCCCTCTCTCTCTCACATTCCCTCTCTCTCTCTCTCTCCCCAGGTTTCGGGTGTTGTTTTGCTCTCCCTCTCTCTCTCTCACATTCCCTCTCTCTCTCTCTCTCCAGGTTTCGGGTGTTGTTTTGCTCTCTCTCTCTCTCTCTCTCTCACATTCCCTCTTTCGCTCTCTCCAGGTTTCAGGTGATGTTTTGCTCTCCCTCTCTCTCACATTCCCTCTCTCTCTCCAGGTTTCGGGTGTTGTTTTGCTCTCTCTCTCTCTCACATTCCCTCTCTCTCTCTCCAGGTTTCGGGTGATGTTTTGCTCTCTCTCTCTCTCGCATTCCCTCTCTATCTCCAGATTTCGGGTGATGTTTTGCTCTCCCTCTCTCTCTCACATTCCCTCTCTCTCTCTCTCGCTCTCTCTCACATTCCCTCTCTCCAGGTTTCGGGTGATGTTTTGCTCTCCCTCTCTCACATTCCCTCTCACTCTCTCTCTCTCCAGGTTTCGGGTGATGTTTTGCTCTCCTTCTCTCTCTCACATTCCCTCTCTCTCTCTCCAGGTTTCGGGTGATGTTTTGTTCTCTCTCCCTCTCTCTCCCATTCCCTCTTTCTCTCCAGGTTTCGGGTGATGGTTTGCTCTCTCTCACTCTTTCTCACATTCCATCTCTCTCTCCCCAGGTATCGGGTGATGTTTTACTCTCCCTCTCTCTCTCTCATGTTCCCTCTCTCTCTCCAGGTTTCGGGTGATGTTTTGCTCTCTCTCACTCTCTCTCACATTCCCTCTCTCTCTCTCTCTCTCTTCTTCTCACATTCCCTCTCTCTCTCTCCAGTTTTCAGCTGATGTTTTGTTCTCTCTCTCTCTCTCCCTCTGTCTCTCACATTCCCTCTCTCTCTCTCTTTCTCTCTCTCTCTCACATTCCCTCTCTCTCTCTCCAGGTTTCGGGTGATGTTTTGTTCTCTCTCTCTCTCTCTCACATTCCCTCTCTCTCTCTCCAGGTTTCGGGTGATGTTTTGTCCTCTTATCTCTCTCTCTCACATTCCCTTTCTCTCTCTTTCCAGGTTTCGGGAGATATTTTGTTCTCTCTCTCTCTCTCACATTCCCTCTCTCTCTCTCCCCAGGTTTCGGGTGATGTTTTGTTCTCTCTATCTCTCCCTGACACATTCCCTCTCTCTCTCTCTCCAGGTTTCGGGAGATTTTTGTTCTCTATCTCTCTCTCTCTCTCTCTCACATTCCCTCTTTCGCTCTCTCCAGGTTTCAGGTGATGTTTTGCTCTCTCTCTCTCTCTCTCACATTCCCTCTCTCCAGGTTTCGGGTGATGTTTTGCTCTCCCTCTCTCTCTCCCACATTCCCTCTCTCTCTCTCTCTCCAGATTTCGGGTGATGTTTTGTTCTCTCTCTCTCTCTCTCACATTCCCTCTCTCTCTCCAGATTTCGGGTGATGTTTTGCTCTCCCTCTCTCTCTCACATTCCCTCTCTCTCTCCCCAGGTTTCGGGTGATGTTTTGCTCTCTCTCTCTCTCTCACATTCCCTCTCTCTCTCCAGGTTTCGGGTGATGTTTTGCTCTCTCTCTCTCTCTCTCACATTCCCTCTCTCCCTCCAGGTTTCGGGTGATATTTTGTTCCCTCTCTCTCTCTCCCTCTCTCTCTCACATTCCCTCTCTCCCTCCAGGTTTCGGGTGATATTTTGTTCTCTCTCTCTCTCTCTCTCCGTCTCTCTCTCACATTCCCTCTCTCCCTCCAGATTTCGGGTGATGTTTTGTTCTCTCTCTCTCTCTCTCTCACATTCCCTCTCTCTCTCCCCAGGTTTCGGGTAATGTTTTGTTCTCTCTCTCTCCCTCTCACATTCCCTCTCTCTCTCTCTCTCTGTCTCTCTCACATTCCCTCTCTCTCTCTCTCTCTCTCTCTCTCCCTCTCTCTCTCACGTTCCCTCTCTCTCTCCAGGTTTCGGGTGATGTTTTGTTCTCTCTATCTCTCCCTGACACATTCCCTCTCTCTCTCTCCAGGTTTCAGGTGATGTTTTCTTCTCTCTCTCTGTCTCTCTCACATTCCCACTCTCTCTCTCTCTCTCTCTCACATTCCCTCCTCTCTCTCTCTCTCTCACATTCCCTCTCTCTCTCTCTCCAGGTTTTGGGTGAGGTTTTGCTCTCTTTCTCTCTCTCTCTCTCTCTCACATTCCCTCTCTCTCTCTCTCCCCAGGTTCCGGGTGATGTTTTGTTCTCTCTCTCTCTCTCACATTCCCTCTCTCCAGATTTCGGGTGATGTTTTACTCTCCCTCTCTCTCTCTCACATTCCCTCTCTCTCTCTCTCTCTCTCTCTCTCTCTCTCCCTCTCTCTCTCTCACATTCCCTCTCTCCAGGTTTCGGGTGTTGTTTTGTTCTCTCTCTCTCTCTCACATTCCCTCTCTCTCTCTCTCCCCAGGTTTCGGGTGATGTTTTGCTCTCTCTCTCTCTCTCTCACATTCCCTCTCTCTCTCTCTCTCTCTCTCTCCAGGTTTCGGGTGTTGTTTCGTTCTCTCTCTCTCTCTCTCACATTCCCTCTCTCTCTCCAGGTTTCGGGTGATGTTTCGTTCTCTCTCTCTCTCTCTCACATTCCCTCTCTCTCTCTCCAGGTTTTGGGTGTTGTTTTGCTCTTCCTCTCTCTCTCTCACATTCCCTCTCTCTCTCTCCAGGTTTCGGGTGATGTTTTGTTCTCTCTCTCTCTCTCTCACATTCCCTCTCTCACTCTCTCTCCGTCACATTCCCTCTCTCTCTCTCTCTCCCTCACATTCCCTCTCTCTCTCTCTCTCTCTCTCTCTCACATTCCCTCTCTCTCTCTCCAGGTTTCGTGTGATGTTTTGTCCTCTCTCTCTCTCCAGGTTTCGGGAGATTTTTGTTCTCTATCTCTCTCTCACATTCCCTCTCTCTCTCTCTCTCTCTCTCACATTCCCTCTTTCACTCTCTCCAGGTTTCGGGTGTTGTTTTGCTCTCTCTCTCACATTCCCTCTCTCCAGGTTTCGGGTGATGTTTTGCTCTCCCTCTGTCTCTCTCACATTCCCTCTCTCTCTCCAGATTTCGGGTGATGTTTTGCTCTCCTTCTCTCTCTCACATTCCCTCTCTCTCTCTCTCCCCAGGTTTCTCGTGATGTTTTGTTCTCTCTCTCTCCCTCTCACATTCCCTCTCTCTCTCTCTCTCTCACATTCCCTCTCTCTCACCCTCTCACATTCCCTCTCTCTCTCTCTCTCTCCAGATTTCGGGTGATGTTTTGCTCTCCCTCTCTCTCTCACATTCCCTCTCTCTCTCTCTCTCCCCAGGTTTCGGGTGTTGTTTTGCTCTCCCTCTCTCTCTCTCACATTCCCTCTCTCTCTCTCTCTCCAGGTTTCGGGTGATGTTTTGCTCTCCCTCTGTCTCTCTCACATTCCCTCTCTCCAGATTTCGGGTGATGTTTTGCTCTCCCTCTCTTTCTCTCTCTCTCACATTCCCTCTCTCTCTCTCTCTCCAGGTTTCGGGTGATGTTTTGCTCTCTCTCTCTCTCTCTCTCTCACATTCCCTCTCTCTCTCCCCAGGTTTCGGGTGATGTTTTGTTCTCTCTCTTTCTCTCACATTCCCTCTCTCTCTCTCTCCCCAGGTTTCGGGTGATGTTTTGCTCTCCCTCTCTCTCTCTTTCAAATTCCCTCTCTCTCTCCAGGTTTCGAGTGATGTTTCATTCTCTCTCTCTCTCTCTCTCACATTCCCTCTCTCTCTCCTGGTTTCGGGTGATGTTTTGCTCTCCCTCTCTCTCTCTCACATTCCCTCTCTCTCTCTCTCTCTCTCTCTCCAGGTTTCGGGTGTTGTTTTGTTCTCTCTCTCTCTCTCACATTCCCTCTCTCTCTCTCTCCCCAGGTTTCGGGTGATGTTTTGCTCTCTCTCTCTCTCTCTCACATTCCCTCTCTCTCTCTCTCTCTCTCCAGGTTTCGGGTGTTGTTTCGTTCTCTCTCTCTCTCTCTCACATTCCCTCTCTCTCTCCAGGTTTCGGGTGATGTTTCGTTCTCTCTCTCTCTCTCTCACATTCCCTCTCTCTCTCTCCAGGTTTCGGGTGTTGTTTTGCTCTCCCTCTCTCTCTCTCACATTCCCTCTCTCTCTCTCCAGGTTTCGGGTGTTGTTTTGTTCTCTCTCTCTCTCTCTCACATTCCCTCTCTCTCTCTCTCCAGGTTTCGGGTGATGTTTTGTTCTCTCTCTCTCTCTCTCACATTCCCTCTTTCACTCTCTCCAAGTTTCGGGTGTTGTTTTGCTCTCTCTCTCACATTCCCTCTCTCCAGGTTTCGGGTGATGTTTTGCTCTCCCTCTGTCTCTCTCACATTCCCTCTCTCTCTCCAGATTTCGGGTGATGTTTTGCTCTCCTTCTCTCTCTCACGTTCCCTCTCTCTCTCTCCCCAGGTTTCGGGTGATGTTTTGTTCTCTCTCTCTCCCTCTCACATTCCCTCTCTCTCTCTCTTTCTCTCTCTCCAGGTTTCGGGTGATGTTTTGTTCTCTCTCTCTCTCTCTCTCACATTCCCTCTCTCTCTCCCTCTCACATTCCCTCTCTCTCTCTCTCTCTCTCCAGATTTCGGGTGATGTTTTGCTCTCCCTCTCTCTCTCACATTCCCTCTCTCTCTCTCTCTCCCCAGGTTTCGGGTGTTGTTTTGCTCTCCCTCTCTCTCTCTCACATTCCCTCTCTCTCTCTCTCTCCAGGTTTCGGGTGTTGTTTTGCTCTCTCTCTCTCTCTCTCTCTCACATTCCCTCTTTCGCTCTCTCCAGGTTTCAGGTGATGTTTTGCTCTCCCTCTCTCTCACATTCCCTCTCTCCAGGTTTCGGGTGATGTTTTGCTCTCCCTCTGTCTCTGTCACATTCCCTCTCTCTCTCCAGATTTCGGGTGATGTTTTGCTCTCCTTCTCTCTCTCACATTCCCTCTCTCTCTCTCCAGGTTTCGGGTGTTGTTTTGTTCTCTCTCTCTCTCTCTCACATTCCCTCTCTCTCTCCCCAGGTTTCGGGTGATGTTTTGCTCTCTCTCTCTCTCTCTCACATTCCCTCTCTCTCTCCCCAGGTTTCGGGTGTTGTTTTGCTCTCTCTCTCTCTCACATTCCCTCTCTCCCTCTCCAGGTTTCGGGTGTTGTTTTGCTCTCTCTCTCTCTCTCTCACATTCCCTCTCTCTCTCCCCAGGTTTCGGGTGATGTTTTGCTCTCTCTCTCTCTCTCTCTCTCACATTCCCTCTCTCTCTCTCTCCCCAGGTTTCGGGTGATGTTTTGTTCTCTCTCTCTCTCTCTTTCACATTCCCTCTCTCTCTCCAGGTTTCGGGTGATGTTTCGTTCTCTCTCTCTCTCTCTCACATTCCCTCTCTCTCTCTCTCCAGGTTTCGTGTGATGTTTTGTCCTCTCTCTCTCTCTCCCTCACGTTCCTTCTATCTCTTTCCAGGTTTCGGGAGATATTTTGTTCTCTCTCTCTCTCTCACATTCCCTCTTTCACTCTCTCCAGGTTTCGGGTGTTGTTTTGCTCTCTCTCTCACATTCCCTCTCTCCAGGTTTCGGGTGTTGTTTTGTTCTCTCTCTCTCTCTCTCACATTCCCTCTCTCTCTCTCTCCAGGTTTCGGGTGATGTTTTGTTCTCTCTCTCTCTCTCTCACATTCCCTCTTTCACTCTCTCCAGGTTTCGGGTGTTGTTTTGCTCTCTCTCTCACATTCCCTCTCGCCAGGTTTCGGGTGATGTTTTGCTCTCCCTCTGTCTCTCTCACATTCCCTCTCTCTCTCCAGATTTCGGGTGATGTTTTGCTCTCCTTCTCTCTCTCACGTTCCCTCTCTCTCTCTCCCCAGGTTTCGGGTGATGTTTTGTTCTCTCTCTCTCCCTCTCACATTCCCTCTCTCTCTCTCTCTCTCTCTCTCCAGGTTTCGGGTGATGTTTTGTTCTCTCTCTCTCTCTCTCTCACATTCCCTTTCTCTCTCCCTCTCACATTCCCTCTGTCTCTCTCTCTCTCTCCAGATTTCGGGTGATGTTTTGCTCTCCCTCTCTCTCTCACATTCCCTCTCTCTCTCTCTCTCCCCAGGTTTCGGGTGTTGTTTTGCTCTCCCTCTCTCTCTCTCACATTCCCTCTCTCTCTCTCCAGGTTTCGGGTGTTGTTTTGCTCTCTCTCTCTCTCTCTCTCACATTCCCTCTTTCGCTCTCTCCAGGTTTCAGGTGATGTTTTGCTCTCCCTCTCTCTCACATTCCCTCTCTCCAGGTTTCGGGTGATGTTTTGCTCTCCCTCTGTCTCTCTCACATTCCCTCTCTCTCTCCAGATTTCGGGTGATGTTTTGCTCTCCTTCTCTCTCTCACATTCCCTCTCTCTCTCTCCAGGTTTCGGGTGTTGTTTTGTTCTCTCTCTCTCTCTCTCACATTCCCTCTCTCTCTCCCCAGGTTTCGGGTGATGTTTTGCTCTCTCTCTCTCTCTCTCACATTCCCTCTCTCTCTCCCCAGGTTTCGGGTGTTGTTTTGCTCTCTCTCTCTCTCACATTCCCTCTCTCCCTCTCCAGGTTTCGGGTGTTGTTTTGCTCTCTCTCTCTCTCTCTCACATTCCCTCTCTCTATCCCCAGGTTTCGGGTGATGTTTTGCTCTCTCTCTCTCTCTCTCTCTCTCACATTCCCTCTCTCTCTCTCTCCCCAGGTTTCGGGTGATGTTTTGTTCTCTCTCTCTCTCTCTTTCACATTCCCTCTCTCTCTCCAGGTTTCGGGTGATGTTTCGTTCTCTCTCTCTCTCTCACATTCCCTCTCTCTCTCCAGGTTTCGGGTGATGTTTTGCTCTCCCTCTCTCTCTCTCACATTCCCTCTCTCTCTCTCCCCAGGTTTCGGGTGATGTTTTGCTCTCTCTCTCTCTCTCTCTCTCTCTCACATTCCTTCTCTCTCTCTCCAGGTTTCGGGTTTTGTTTTGTTCTCTCTCTCTCTCTCTCTCACATTCCCTCTTTCCCTCTCTCCAGATTTCGGGTGATGTTTTGCTCTCTCTCTCTCTCTCTCTCTCACATTCCCTCTCTCCAGGTTTCGGGTGATGTTTTTCTCTCCCTCTGTCTCTCTCACGTTCCCTCTCTCTCTCTCTCTCCAGGTTTCGGGTGATGTCTTGTTCTCTCCCTCTCTCTCTCTCACATTCCCTCTCTCTCTCCAGATTTCGGGTGATGTTTTGCTCTCCTCTCTCTCACATTCCCTCTCTCTCTTTCCAGGTTTCGGGTGTTGTTTTGTTCTCTCTCTCTCTCTCACATTCCCTCTCTCTCTCCCCAGGTTTCGGGTGATGTTTTGCTCTCTCTCTCTCTCACATTCCCTCTCTCTCTCTCTCCCCAGGTTTCGGGTGATGTTTTGCTCTCCCTCTCTCTCTCTTTCACATTCCCTCTCTCTCTCCAGGTTTCGGGTGATGTTTTGCTCTCTCTCTCTCTCACATTCCCTCTCTCTCCCCAGGTTTCGGGTGATGTTTTGCTCTCTCTCTCTCTCTCTCTCTCTCACATTCCCTCTCTCTCTCCCCAGGTTTCGGGTGATGTTTTGTTCTCTCTCTCTCCCTCTCACATTCCCTCTCTCTCTCTCTCCAGGTTTCGGGTGTTGTTTTGTTCTCTCTCTCTCTCTCTCACATTCCCCCTCTCTCTCCACGTTTCGTGTGATGTTTTGCTCTCTCTCTCTCTCTCTCTCACGTTCCCTCTCTCCAGGTTTCGGGTGATGTTTTGCTCTCCCTCTCTCTCTCACATTCCCTCTCTCTCTCTCTCTCCAGGTTTCAGGTGATGTTTTGCTCTCTCCTTCTCTCTCTCACATTCCCTCTCTCTTTCTCTAGGTTTCGGATGACGTTTTGTTCTCTCTCTCTCTCTTTCACATTCCCTCTCTCTCTCCAGGTTTCGGGTGATGTTTTGCTCTCCCTCTCTCTCTCTCACATTCCCTCTCTCTCTCTCTCCCCAGGTTTCGGGTGATGTTTTGTTCTCTATCTCTCCCTTTCACTTTCCCTCTCTCTCTCTCTCCAGGTTTCGGGAGATTTTTGTTCTCTATCTCTCTCTCACATTCCCTCTCTCTCTCTCTCTCTCTCTCACATTCCCTTTCTCCAGGTTTCGGGTGATGTTTTGCTCTCCCTCTCTCTCTCACATTCCCTCTCTCTCTCTCTCTCCAGTTTTCGGGTGATGTTTTGCTCTCTCCTCTCTCTCACATTCCCTCTCTCTCTCTCTCCTGGTTTCGGGTGATGTTTTACTCTCCCTCTCTCTCTCTCACGTTCCCTCTCTCTCTCCAGGTTTCGGGTGATGTTTTGCTCTCCCTCTCTCTCTCTCACATTCCCTCTCTCTCTCTCTCCTGGTTTCGGGTGATGTTTTACTCTCCCTCTCTCTCTCTCACGTTCCCTCTCTCTCTCCAGGTTTCGGGTGATGTTTTGCTCTCCCTCTCTCTCTCTCACATTCCCTCTCTCTCTCTCTCTCCCTCTCTCTCTCACATTCCCTCTCTCCCTCCAGGTTTTGGGTGATATTTTGTTCTCTCTCTCTCTCTCTCCCTCTCTCTCTCACATTCCCTCTCTCCCTCCAGGTTTCGGGTGATGTTTTGCTCTCCCTCTCTCTCTCACATTCCCTCTCTCCCTCCAGGTTCCGGTGATGTTTTCTTCTCTCTCTCTCTCTCTCACATTTCCTCTTTCGCTCTCTCCAGGTTTCGGGTGATGTTTTGCTCTCCCTCTCTCTCTCTCACATTCCCTCTGTCTCTCTCTCTCCAGGTTTCGGGTGTTGTTTTGCTCTCTCTCTCTCTCTCTCTCTCACATTCCCTCTTTCGCTCTCTCCAGGTTGCAGGTGATGTTTTGCTCTCTCTCTCTCTCTCTCTCACATTCCCTCTTTCGCTCTCTCCAGGTTGCAGGTGATGTTTTGCTCTCTCTCTCTCTCTCTCACATTCCCTCTCTCCAGGTTTCGGGTGATGTTTTGCTCTCCCTCTGTCTCTCTCACATTTCCTCTCTCTCTCCAAATTTCGGGTGATGTTTTGCTCTCCTTCTCTCTCTCACATTCCCTCTCTCTCTCTCTCCAGGTTTCGGGTGATGTTTTGTTCTCTCTCTATCTCTCTCACATTCCCTCTCTCTCTCTCCCCAGGTTTCGGGTGATGTTTTGCTCTCTCCCTCTCTCTCTCTCACATTCCCTCTCTCTCTCCAGGTGTCGGGTGATGTTTTGTTCTCTCTCTCTCTCACATTCCCTCTCTCTCTCCCCAGGTTTCGGGTGATGTTTTGTTCCCTCTCTCTCTCTCTCTCACATTCCCGCTCTCTCTCTCTCCAGGTTTCGGTGATGTTTTGCTCTCCCTCTCTCTCTCTCACATTCCCTCTCTCTCTCTCCCCAGGTTTCGGGTGATGTTTTGCTCTCCCTCTCTCTCTCTCACATTCCCTCTCTCTCTCTCCCCAGGTTTCGGGTGATGTTTTGCTCTCTCCCTCTCTCCAACTCACATTCCCTCTCTCTCTCTCTCTCCAGGTTTCGGGTGATGTTTTGCTCTCCCTCTCTCTCTCTCACATTCCTTCTCTCTCTCTCCCCAGGTTTCGGGTGATGTTTTGCTCTCTCCCTCTCTCTCTCTCACATTCCCTCTCTCTCTCCAGGTTTCGGGTGTTGTTTTGTTCTCTCTCTCTCTCTCACATTCCCTCTCTCTCTCCCCAGGTTTCGGGTGATGTTTTGCTCTCCCTCTCTCTCTCTCACATTCCCTCTCTCTCTCCCCAGGTTTCGGGTGATGTTTTGCTCTCCCTCTCTCTCTCTCTCTCACATTCCCTCTCTCTCTCTCTCCCCAGGTTTCGGGTGATGTTTTGTACTCTATCTTTCCCTTTCACTTTCCCTCTCTCTCTCTCTCCAGGTTTCGGGAGATTTTTGTTCTCTATCTCTCTCTCACATTCCCTCTCTCTCTCTCTCTCTCTCTCACATTCCCTCTCTCTCTCCCCAGGTTTCGGGTGATGTTTTGTACTCTATCTTTCCCTTTCACTTTCCCTCTCTCTCTCTCTCCAGGTTTCGGGAGATTTTTGTTCTCTATCTCTCTCTCACATTCCCTCTCTCTCTCTCTCTCTCACATTCCCTCTCTCTCTCCCCAGGTTTCGGGTGATGTTTTGTTCTCTCTCTCTCTCTCTCTCTCTCTCACATTCCCTCTCTCTCTCCAGGTTTCGGGTGATGATATGTTCTCTCTCTCTCTCTCGCTCCCTCTCACATTCCCTCTTTCCCTCTCCCCAGGTTTCGTGTCATGTTTTGTTCTCTCCCTCTCTCTCTCTCACATTCCCTCTCTCTCTCTCTCTCTCCAGGTTTCGGGTGTTGTTTTGCTCTCTCTCTCTCTCTCTCACATTCCCTCTTTCCCTCTCTCCAGGTTTCGGGTGATGTTTTGCTCTCTCTCTCTCTCTCTCTCACATTCCCTCTCTCCAGGTTTCGGGTGATGTTTTGCTCTCCCTCTGTCTCTCTCACGTTCCCTCTCTCTCTCTCTCTCCAGGTTTCGGGTGATGTCTTGTTCTCTCCCTCTATCTCTCTCACATTCCCTCTCTCTCTCCAGATTTCGGGTGATGTTTTGCTCTCCTTCTCTCTCTCACATTCCCTCTCTCTCTCTCTCTCTCTCTCCCTCTCTCTGTCACATTCCCTCTCTCTCTCCAGGTTTCGGGTGATGTTTTGTTCTCTCTCTCTTTCTCTCACATTCCCTCTCTCTCTCCAGGTTTCGGGTGATGTTTTGTTCTCTCTCTTTTTCTCTCACATTCTCTCTCTCTCTCCAGGTTTCGGGTGTTGTTTTGCTCTCTCTCTTTCTCTCTCACATTCCCTCTCTCTCTCTCTCTCTCCAGATTTCGGGTGATGTTTTGCTCTCTCTCTCTCTCTCTCTCTCACATTCCCTCTCTCTCTCTCTCTCTCTCTCCAGGTTTCGGGTGATGTCTTGTTCTCTCCCTCTCTCTCTCTCACATTCCCTCTCTCTCTCTCTCTCCAGGTTTCGGGTGTTGTTTTGTTCTCTCTCTCTCTCTCTCACATTCCCTCTCTCTCTCTCCAGGTTTCGGGTGATGGTTTGCTCTCCCTCTCTCTCTCTCACATTCCCTCTCTCTCTCTCTCTCCAGATTTCGGGTGTTGTTTTGCTCTCTCTCTCTCTCTCTCACATCCATCTTTCGCTCTCTCCAGGTTTCAGGTGATGTTTTGCTCTCTCTCTCTCTCACATTCGCTCTCTCCAGGTTTCGGGTGATGTTTTGCTCTCCCTCTGTCTCTCTCACGTTCCCTCTCTCTCTCTCTCTCCAGGTTTCGGGTGATGTCTTGTTCTCTCCCTCTCTCTCTCACATTCCCTCTCTCTCCAGATTTCGGGTGATGTTTTGCTCTCCTTCTCTCTCTCACATTCCCTCTCTCTCTCTCTCTCTCTCCCTCTCTCTGTCACATTCCGTCTCTCTCTCCAGGTTTCGGGTGATGTTTTGTTCTCTCTCTCTTTCTCTCACATTCCCTCTCTCTCTCCAGGTTTCGGGTGATGTTTTGTTCTCTCTCTCTCTCTCCCTCTCTCTCTCACATTCCCTCTCTCCCTCCAGGTTTCGGGTGATGTTTTGCTCTCCCTCTCTCTCTCACATTCCCTCTCTCCCTCCAGGTTCCGGTGATGTTTTCTTCTCTCGCTCTCTCTCTCTCACATTCCCTCTTTCGCTCTCTCCAGGTTTCGGGTGATGTTTTGCTGTCCCTCTCTCTCTCTCACATTCCCTCTGTCTCTCTCTCTCCAGGTTTCGGGTGTTGTTTTGCTCTCTCTCTCTCTCTCTCTCTCTCACATTCCCTCTTTCGCTCTCTCCAGGTTGCAGGTGATGTTTTGCTCTCTCTCTCTCTCTCTCACATTCCCTCTTTCGCTCTCTCCAGGTTGCAGGTGATGTTTTGCTCTCTCTCTCTCACATTCCCTCTCTCCAGGTTTCGGGTGATGTTTTGCTCTCCCTCTGTCTCTCTCACATTCCCTCTCTCTCTCAAATTTCGGGTGATGTTTTGCTCTCCTCTCTCTCACATTCCCTCTCTCTCTCTCTCCAGGTTTCGGGTGATGTTTTGTTCTCTCTCTATCTCTCACATTCCCTCTCTCCATGTTTCGTGTGATGTTTTGCTCTCCCTCTCTCTCTCTCACATTCCCTCTCTCTCTCCCCAGGTTTCGGGTGATGTTTTGTTCTCTCTCTCTCCCTCTCACATTCCCTCTCTCTCTCTCTCCAGGTTTCGGGTGTTGTTTTGTTCTCTCTCTCTCTCTCTCACATTCCCCCTCTCTCTCCACGTTTCGTGTGATGTTTTGCTCTCTCTCTCTCTCTCTCTCACGTTCCCTCTCTCCAGGTTTCGGGTGATGTTTTGCTCTCCCTCTCTCTCTCACATTCCCTCTCTCTCTCTCTCTCCAGGTTTCAGGTGATGTTTTGCTCTCTCCTTCTCTCTCTCACATTCCCTCTCTCTTTCTCTAGGTTTCGGATGACGTTTTGTTCTCTCTCTCTCTCTCTCACATTCCCTCTCTCTCTCCAGGTTTCGGGTGATGTTTTGCTCTCCCTCTCTCTCTCTCACATTCCCTCTCTCTCTCTCTCCCCAGGTTTCGGGTGATGTTTTGTTCTCTATCTCTCCCTTTCACTTTCCCTCTCTCTCTCTCTCCAGGTTTCGGGAGATTTTTGTTCTCTATCTCTCTCTCACATTCCCTCTCTCTCTCTCTCTCTCTCTCACATTCCCTTTCTCCAGGTTTCGGGTGATGTTTTGCTCTCCCTCTCTCTCTCACATTCCCTCTCTCTCTCTCTCTCCAGTTTTCGGGTGATGTTTTGCTCTCTCCTCTCTCTCACATTCCCTCTCTCTCTCTCTCCTGGTTTCGGGTGATGTTTTACTCTCCCTCTCTCTCTCTCACGTTCCCTCTCTCTCTCCAGGTTTCGGGTGATGTTTTGCTCTCCCTCTCTCTCTCTCACATTCCCTCTCTCTCTCTCTCTCTCTCTCTCTCTCACATTCCCTCTCTCTCTCTCCAGTTTTCAGTTGATGTTTTGTTCTCTCTCTCTCTCTCTCCCTCTCTCTCTCACATTCCCTCTCTCCCTCCAGGTTTTGGGTGATATTTTGTTCTCTCTCTCTCTCTCTCCCTCTCTCTCTCACATTCCCTCTCTCCCTCCAGGTTTCGGGTGATGTTTTGCTCTCCCTCTCTCTCTCACATTCCCTCTCTCCCTCCAGGTTCCGGTGATGTTTTCTTCTCTCTCTCTCTCTCTCACATTTCCTCTTTCGCTCTCTCCAGGTTTCGGGTGATGTTTTGCTCTCCCTCTCTCTCTCTCACATTCCCTCTGTCTCTCTCTCTCCAGGTTTCGGGTGTTGTTTTGCCCTCTCTCTCTCTCTCTCTCTCACATTCCCTCTTTCGCTCTCTCCAGGTTGCAGGTGATGTTTTGCTCTCTCTCTCTCTCTCTCTCACATTCCCTCTTTCGCTCTCTCCAGGTTGCAGGTGATGTTTTGCTCTCTCTCTCTCTCTCTCACATTCCCTCTCTCCAGGTTTCGGGTGATGTTTTGCTCTCCCTCTGTCTCTCTCACATTTCCTCTCTCTCTCCAAATTTCGGGTGATGTTTTGCTCTCCTTCTCTCTCTCACATTCCCTCTCTCTCTCTCTCCAGGTTTCGGGTGATGTTTTGTTCTCTCTCTATCTCTCTCACATTCCCTCTCTCTCTCTCCCCAGGTTTCGGGTGATGTTTTGCTCTCTCCCTCTCTCTCTCTCACATTCCCTCTCTCTCTCCAGGTGTCGGGTGATGTTTTGTTCTCTCTCTCTCTCACATTCCCTCTCTCTCTCCCCAGGTTTCGGGTGATGTTTTGTTCCCTCTCTCTCTCTCTCTCACATTCCCGCTCTCTCTCTCTCCAGGTTTCGGTGATGTTTTGCTCTCCCTCTCTCTCTCTCACATTCCCTCTCTCTCTCTCCCCAGGTTTCGGGTGATGTTTTGCTCTCCCTCTCTCTCTCTCACATTCCCTCTCTCTCTCTCCCCAGGTTTCGGGTGATGTTTTGCTCTCTCCCTCTCTCCAACTCACATTCCCTCTCTCTCTCTCTCTCCAGGTTTCGGGTGTTGTTTTGTTCTCTCTCTCTCTCTCACATTCCTTCTCTCTCTCCCCAGGTTTCGGGTGATGTTTTGCTCTCCCTCTCTCTCTCTCACATTCCCTCTCTCTCTCCCCAGGTTTCGGGTGATGTTTTGCTCTCCCTCTCTCTCTCTCTCTCACATTCCCTCTCTCTCTCTCTCCCCAGGTTTCGGGTGATGTTTTGTTCTCTATCTTTCCCTTTCACTTTCCCTCTCTCTCTCTCTCCAGGTTTCGGGAGATTTTTGTTCTCTATCTCTCTCTCACATTCCCTCTCTCTCTCTCTCTCTCTCTCACATTCCCTCTCTCTCTCCCCAGGTTTCGGGTGATGTTTTGTTCTCTCTCTCTCTCTCTCTCCCTCTCACATTCCCTCTTTCCCTCTCCCCAGGTTTCGTGTCATGTTTTGTTCTCTCCCTCTCTCTCTCTCACATTCCCTCTCTCTCTCTCTCTCTCCAGGTTTCGGGTGTTGTTTTGCTCTCTCTCTCTCTCTCTCTCACATTCCCTCTTTCCCTCTCTCCAGGTTTCGGGTGATGTTTTGCTCTCTCTCTCTCTCTCTCTCACATTCCCTCTCTCCAGGTTTCGGGTGATGTTTTGCTCTCCCTCTGTCTCTCTCACGTTCCCTCTCTCTCTCTCTCTCCAGGTTTCGGGTGATGTCTTGTTCTCTCCCTCTATCTCTCTCACATTCCCTCTCTCTCTCCAGATTTCGGGTGATGTTTTGCTCTCCTCTCTCTCACATTCCCTCTCTCTCTCTCTCTCTCTCCCTCTCTCTGTCACATTCCCTCTCTCTCTCCAGGTTTCGGGTGATGTTTTGTTCTCTCTCTCTTTCTCTCACATTCCCTCTCTCTCTCCAGGTTTTGGGTGATGTTTTGTTCTCTCTCTCTTTCTCTCACATTCTCTCTCTCTCTCCAGGTTTCGGGTGTTGTTTTGCTCTCCCTCTCTCTCTCTTTCACATTCCCTCTCTCTCTTCAGGTTTCGGGTGATGTTTCGTTCTCTCTCTCTCTCTCACATTCCCTCTCTCCCTCCAGGTTTCAGGTGATGTTTTGCTGTCCGTCTCTCTCTCTCACATTCCCTCTCTCTCTCTCTCTTCAGGTTTCGGGTGTTGTTTTGTTCTCTCTCTCTCTCTCTCACATCCCCTCTCTCTCTCTCTCTCCAGGTTTCGGGTGTTGTTTTGCTCTCTCTCTCTCTCTCTCACATTCCCTCTCTCTCTCTCCAGGTTTCGGGTGTTGTTTTGCTCTCTCTCTCTCTCTCTCACATTCCCTCTTTCGCTCTCTCCAGGTTTCAGGTGATGTTTTGCTCTCTCTCTCTCTCTCTCATATTCCCTCTCTCCAGGTTTCGGGTGATGTTTTGCTCTCCGTCTCTCTCTCTCACATTCCCTCTCTCTCTCTCTCTCTTCAGGTTTCGGGTGTTGTTTTGTTCTCTGTCTCTCTCTCTCACATCCCCTCTCTCTCTCTCTCCAGGTTTCGGGTGTTTGTTTTGCTCTCTCTCTCTCTCTCTCACATTCCCTCTCTCTCTCTCCAGGTTTCGGGTGTTGTTTTGCTCTCTCTCTCTCTCTCTCACATTCCCTCTTTCGCTCTCTCCAGGTTTCAGGTGATGTTTTGCTCTCTCTCTCTCTCTCTCTCACATTCCCTCTCTCCAGGTTTCGGGTGATGTTTTGCTCTCCCTCTGTCTCTCTCACATTCCCTCTCTCCAGATTTCGGGTGATGTTTTGCTCTCCCTCTCTCTCTCACATTCCCTCTTTCTCTCTCTCTCCAGGTTTCGGGCGATGTCTTGTTCTCTCCCTCTCTCTCTCTCACATTCCCTCTCTCTCTCCAGATTTAGGGTGATGTTTTGCTCTCTTTCTCTCTCTCACATTCCCTCTCTCTCTCCAGGTTTCGGGATATTTTTGTTCTCTATCTCTCTCTCACGTTCCCTCTCTCTCTCTCTCTCTCTCTCTCACATTCCCTCTTTCGCTCTCTCCAGGTTTCAGGTGACGTTTTGCTCTCTCTCTCTCTCTCTCACATTCCCTCTCTCCAGGTTTCGGGTGATGTTTTGCTCTCCCTCTGTCTCTCTCACATTCCCTCTCTCTCTCCAGATTTCGGGTGATGTTTTGCTCTCCCTCTCTCATTCACATTCCCTCTCTCTCACTCTCTCCAGGTTTCGGGTGTTGTTTTGCTCTCTCTCTCTCTCACATTCCCTCTCTCTCTCTCTCTCCAGGTTTCGAGTGATGTCTTGTTCTCTCCCTCTCTCTCTCTCACATTCCCTCTCTCTCTCCAGATTTCGGGTGATGTTTTGCTCTCCTTCTCTCTCTCACATTCCCTCTCTCCAGGTTTCGCGTGTTGTTTTTTTCTCTCTCTCTCACATTCCCTCTCTCCCCATTTTTCGTGTGATGTTTTGTTCTCTCTCTTTCTCTCAGATTCCCTCTCTCTCTCTCCCCAGGTTTCGGGTGATGTTTTGCTCTCCCTCTCTCTCTCTTTCACATTCCCTCTCTCTCCAGGTTTCGGGTGATGTTTCGTTCTCTCTCTCTCTCTCTCTCACATTCCCTCTCTCCCTCCAGGTTTCGGGTGATGTTTTGCTCTCTCTCTCTCTCTCTCGCATTCCCTCTCTCTCTCTCTCTTCAGGTTTCGCGTGTTGTTTTGTTCTCTCTCTCTCTCTCTCACATTCCCTCTCTCTCTCTCTCCAGGTTTCGGGTGATGTTTTGCTCTCCCTCTCTCTCTCTCACATTCCCTCTGTCTCTCTCTCTCCAGGTTTTGGGTGTTGTTTTGCTCTCTCTCTCTCTCACATTCCCTCTTTCGCTCTCTCCAGGTTTCAGGTGATGTTTTGCTCTCTCTCTCTCTCTCTCACATTCCCTCTCTCCAGGTTTCGGGTGATGTTTTGCTCTCCCTCTGTCTCTCTCACATTCCCTCTCTCTCTCCAGATTTCGGGTGATGTTTTGCTCTCCCTCTCTCTCTCACATTCCCTCTCTCTCTCTCTCTCCAGGTTTCGGGTGTTGTTTTGTTCTCTCTCTCTCTCTCTCACATTCCCTCTCTCTCTCTCTCCAGGTTTCGGGTGATGTTTTGCTCTCCCTCTCTCTCTCTCACATTCCCTCTGTCTCTCTCTCTCCAGGTTTCGGGTGTTGTTTTGCTCTCTCTCCCTCTCTCTCACATTCCCTCTTTCTCTCTCCAGGTTTCGGGTGTTGTTTTGCTCTCTCTCTCTCTCTCTCACATTCCCTCTTTCGCTCTCTCCAGGTTTCAGGTGATGTTTTACTCTCTCTCTCTCTCTCTCACATTCCCTCTCTCCAGGTTTCGGGTGATGTTTTGCTCTCCCTCTCTCTCTCACATTCCCTCTCTCTCTCTCTCTCCAGTTTTCGGGTGTTGTTTTGCTCTCTCTCTCTCTCTCTCACATTCCCTCTCTCTCTCTCTTTCTCCAGGTTTCGGGTGATGTTTTGCTCTCCTTCTCTCTCTCACATTCCCTCTCTCTCTCCAGATTTCGGGTGATGTTTTGCTCTCCCTCTCTCTCTCACATTCCCTCTCTCTCTCTCTCTCTCCAGGTTTCGGGTGTTGTTTTGCTCTCTCTCTCTCTCTCTCACATTCCCTCTTTCGCTCTCTCCAGGTTTCAGGTGATGTTTTGCTCTCTCTCTCTCTGTCTCACATTCCCTCTCTCCAGGTTTCGGGTGATGTTTTGCTCTCCCTCTGTCTCTCTCACATTCCCTCTTTCCAGATTTCGGGTGATGTTTTGCTCTCCCTCTCTCTCTCACATTCCCTCTCTCTCTCTCCAGGTTTCGGGTGATGTCTTGTTCTCTCCCTCTCTCTCTCTCACATTCCCTCTCTCTCTCCAGATTTCGGGTGATGTTTTGCTCTCCTCTCTCTCACATTCCCTCTCTCTCTCTCTCTCTCCAGGTTTCGGGTGTTGTTTTGCTCTCCTCTCTCTCACATTCCCTCTCTCTCTCTCTTTCTCCAGGTTTCGGGTGATGTTTTGCTCTCCTCTCTCTCACATTCCCTCCCTCTCTCTCTCTCTCCAGGTTTTGGGTGATGTTTTGCTCTCCTTCTCTCTCTCACATTCCCTCTCTCTCTCTCTCTTTCTCTCACATTCCCTCTCTCTCTCTCCCCAGGTTTCGGGTGATGTTTTGCTCTCCCTCTCTCTCTCTTTCACATTCCCTCTCTCTCTTCAGGTTTCGGGTGATGTTTCGTTCTCCGTCTCTCTCTCTCACATTCCCTCTCTCTCTCTCTCTTCAGGTTTCGGGTGTTGTTTTGTTCTCTCTCTCTCTCTCTCACATCCCCTCTCTCTCTCTCTCCAGGTTTCGGGTGTTGTTTTGCTCTCTCCCTCTCTCTCTCACATTCCCTCTCTCTCTCTCCAGGTTTCGGGTGTTGTTTTGCTCTCTCTCTCTCTCTCTCACATTCCCTCTTTCGCCCTCTCCAGGTTTCAGGTGATGTTTTGCTCTCTCTCTCTCTCTCTCACTCTCTCACATTCCTTCTCTCCAGGTTTCGGGTGATGTTTTGCTCTCCCTCTGTCTCTCTCACATTCCCTCTCTCCAGATTTCGGGTGATGTTTTGCTCTCCCTCTCTGTCTCACATTCCCTCTCTCTCTCTCTCTCTCCAGGTTTCGGGTGATGTCTTGTTCTCTCCCTCTCTCTCTCTCACATTCCCTCTCTCTCTCCAGATTTAGGGTGACGTTTTGCTCTCCTCTCTCTCACATTCCCTCTCTCTCTCTCCAGGTTTCGGGAGATTTTTGTTCTCTATCTCTCTCTCACATTCCCTCTCTCTCTCTCTCTCTCTCTCACATTCCCTCTTTCGCTCTCTCCAGGTTTCAGGTGACGTTTTGCTCTCTCTCTCTCTCTCACATTCCCTCTTTCCAGGTTTCGGGTGATGTTTTGCTCTCGCTCTGTCTCTCTCACATTCCCTCTCTCTCTCTCTCTCCAGGTTTCGGTTGATGTCTTGTTCTCTCCCTCTCTCTCTCTCACATTCCCTCTCTCTCTCCAGATTTCGGGTGATGTTTTGCTCTCCTTCTCTCTCTCACATTCCCTCTCTCTAGGTTTCGCGTGTTGTTTTGTTCTCTCTCTCTCTCTGTCACATTCCCTCTCTCTCTCCCCATTTTTCGTGTGATGTTTTGTTCTCTCTCTTTCTCCCAGATTCCCTCTCTCTCTCTCTCCCCAGGTTTCGGGTGATGTTTTGCTCTCCCTCTCTTTCACATTCCCTCTCTCTCTCCAGGTTTCGGGTGATGTTTCGTTCTCTCTCTCTCTCTCTCTCACATTCCCTCTCTCCCTCAAGGTTTCGGGTGATGTTTTGCTCTCTCTCTCTCTCTCTCACATTCCCTCTCTCTCTCTCTCTTCAGGTTTCGGGTGTTGTTTTGTTCACTCTCTCTCTCTCACATTCCCTCTCTCTCTCTCTCCTGGTTTCGGGTGATGTTTTGCTCTCCCTCTCTCTCTCTCACATTCCCTCTGTCTCTCTCTCTCCAGGTTTCGGGTGGTGTTTTGCTCTCTCTCTCTCTCTCACATTCCCTCTTTCGCTCTCTCCAGGTTTCAGGTGATGTTTTGCTCTCTCTCTCTCACATTCCCTCTCTCTCTCCAGATTTAGGGTGACGTTTTGCTCTCCTCTCTCTCACATTCCCTCTCTCTCTCTCCAGGTTTCGGGAGATTTTTGTTCTCTATCTCTCTCTCACATTCCCTCTCTCTCTCTCTCTCTCTCTCTCTCACATTCCCTCTTTCGCTCTCTCCAGGTTTCAGGTGACGTTTTGCTCTCTCTCTCTCTCTCTCACATTCCCTCTCTCCAGGTTTCGGGTGATGTTTTGCTCTCGCTCTGTCTCTCTCACATTCCCTCTCTCTCTCCAGATTTCGGGTGATGTTTTGCTCTCCCTCTCTCATTCACATTCCCTCTCTCTCTCTCTCTCCAGGTTTCGGGTGTTGTTTTGCTCTCTCTCTCTCACATTCCCTCTCTCTCTCTCTCTCTCCAGGTTTCGGTTGATGTCTTGTTCTCTCCCTCTCTCTCTCTCACATTCCCTCTCTCTCTCCAGATTTCGGGTGATGTTTTGCTCTCCTTCTCTCTCTCACATTCCCTCTCTCCAGGTTTCGCGTGTTGTTTTTTTCTCTCTCTCTCACATTCCCTCTCTCCCCATTTTTCGTGTGATGTTTTGTTCTCTCTCTTTCTCTCAGATTCCCTCTCTCTCTCTCTCCCCAGGTTTCGGGTGATGTTTTGCTCTCCCTCTCTTTCACATTCCCTCTCTCTCTCCAGGTTTCGGGTGATGTTTCGTTCTCTCTCTCTCACATTCCCTCTCTCCCTCCAGGTTTCGGGTGATGTTTTGCTCTCTCTCTCTCTCTCTCACATTCCCTCTCTCTCTCTCTCTTCAGGTTTCGGGTGTTGTTTTGTTCACTCTCTCTCTCTCTCACATTCCCTCTCTCTCTCTCTCCTGGTTTCGGGTGATGTTTTGCTCTCCCTCTCTCTCTCTCACATTCCCTCTGTCTCTCTCTCTCCAGGTTTCGGGTGGTGTTTTGCTCTCTCTCTCTCTCTCTCACATTCCCTCTTTCGCTCTCTCCAGGTTTCAGGTGGTGTTTTGCTCTCTCTCTCTCACATTCCCTCTCTCTCTCCAGATTTAGGGTGATGTTTTGCTCTCCCTCTCTCATTCACATTCCCTCTCTCTCACTCTCTCCAGGTTTCGGGTGTTGTTTTGCTCTCTCTCTCTCTCACATTCCCTCTCTCTCTCTCTCTCCAGGTTTCGGTTGATGTCTTGTTCTCTCCCTCTCTCTCTCTCACATTCCCTCTCTCTCTCCAGATTTCGGGTGATGTTTTGCTCTCCTCTCTCTCACATTCCCTCTCTCTAGGTTTCGCGTGTTGTTTTGTTTTCTCTCTCTCTCTCTCACATTCCCTCTCTCTCTCCCCATTTTTCGTGTGATGTTTTGTTCTCTCTCTTTCTCTCAGATTCCCTCTCTCTCTCTCTCCCCAGGTTTCGGGTGATGTTTTGCTCTCCCTCTCTTTCACATTTCCTCTCTCTCTCCAGGTTTCGGGTGATGTTTCGTTCTCTCTCTCTCTCTCACATTCCCTCTCTCCCTCCAGGTTTCGGGTGATGTTTTGCTCTCTCTCTCTCTCTCTCACATTCCCTCTCTCTCTCTCTCTTCAGGTTTCGGGTGTTGTTTTGTTCACTCTCTCTCTCTCTCACATTCCCTCTCTCTCTCTCTCCTGGTTTCGGGTGATGTTTTGCTCTCCCTCTCTCTCTCTCACATTCCCTCTGTCTCTCTCTCTCCAGGTTTCGGGTGGTGTTTTGCTCTCTCTCTCTCTCTCTCACATTCCCTCTTTCGCTCTCTCCAGGTTTCAGGTGATGTTTTGCTCTCTCTATCTCACATTCCCTCTCTCCAGGTTTCGGGTGATGTTTTGCTCTCCCTCTGTCTCTCTCACATTCCCTCTCTCTCTCCAGATTTCGGGTGATGTTTTGCTCTCCGTCTCTCTCTCACATTCCCTCTCTCTGTCTCTCTCCAGGTTTCGGGTGTTGTTTTGCTCTCTCTCTCTCTCTCTCACATTCCCTCTTTCGCTCTCTCCTCGTTTCAGGTGATGTTTTGCTCTCTCTCTCTCTCTCTCACATTCCCTCTCTCCAGGTTTCGGGTGATGTTTTGCTCTCCCTCTGTCTCTCTCACATTCCCTCTCTCCAGATTTCGGGTGATGTTTTGCTCTCCGTCTCTCTCTCACATTCCCTCTCTCTCTCTCTCTCCAGGTTTCGGGTGATGTCTTGTTCTCTCCCTCTCTCTCTCTCACATTCCCTCTCTCTCTCCAGATTTCGGGTGATGTTTTGCTCTCCTCTCTCTCACATTCCCTCTCTCTCTCTCTTTCTCCAGGTTTCGGGTGTTGTTTTGCTCTCCTCTCTCTCACATTCCCTCTCTCTCTCTCTTTCTCCAGGTTTCGGGTGATGTTTTGCTCTCCTTCTCTCTCTCACATTCCCTCTCTCTCTCTCTCTCTCCAGGTTTCGGGTGATGTTTTGCTCTCCTTCTCTCTCTCACATTCCCTCTCTCTCTCCAGATTTCGGGTGATGTTTTGCTCTCCCTCTCTCTCTCACATTCCCTCTCTCTCTCTCTCTCCAGGTTTCGGGTGTTGTTTTGCTCTCTCTCTCTCTCTCTCTCTCACATTCCCTCTTTCGCTCTCTCCAGGTTTCAGGTGATGTTTTGCTCTCTCTCTCTCTCTCTCACATTCCCTCTCTCCAGGTTTCGGGTGATGTTTTGCTCTCCCTCTGTCTCTCTCACATTCCCTCTCTCCAGATTTCGGGTGATGTTTTGCTCTCCCTCTCTCTCTCACATTCCCTCTCTCTCTCTCTCTCCAGGTTTCGGGTGATGTCTTGTTCTCTCCCTCTCTCTCTCTCACATTCCCTCTCTCTCTCCAGATTTTGGGTGGTGTCTTGTTCTCTCCCTCTCTCTCTCTCACATTCCCTCTCTCTCTCCAGATTTCGGGTGATGTTTTGCCATCCTCTCTCTCACATTCCCTCTCTCTCTCTCTCTCTCCAGGTTTCGGGTGTTGTTTTGCTCTCCTCTCTCTCACATTCCCTCTCTCTCTCTCTTTCTCCAGGTTTCGGGTGATGTTTTGTTCTCCTCTCTCTCACATTCTCTCTCTCTCTCTCTTTCTCCAGGTTTTGGGTGATGTTTTGCTCTCCTTCTCTCTCTCACATTCCCTCTCTCTCTCTCTCTCTCTCTCTCTCACATTCCCTCTTATGCTCTCTCCAGGTTTCAGGTGATGTTTTGCTCTCTCTCTCTCTCTCTCACATTCCCTCTCTCCAGGTTTCGGGTGATGTTTTGCTCTCCCTCTGTCTCTCTCACATTCCCTCTCTCCCTCAAGATTTCGGGTGATGTTTTGCTCTCCGTCTCTCTCTCACATTCCCTCTCTCTCTCTCTCTCCAGATTTCTTGTGACGTTTTGCTCTCCTTCTCTCTCTCACATTCCCTCTCTCTCTCTCCAGGTTTCGGGTGTTGTTTTGTTCTCTGTCTCTCTCTCACATTCCCTCTCTCTCTCCCCAGGTTTCGGGTGATGTTTTGTTCTCTCTCTTTCTCTCACATTCCCTCTCTCTCTCTCCCCAGGTTTCCGGTGATGTTTTGCTCTCCCTCTCTCTCTCTTTCACATTCCCTCTCTCTCTCCAGGTTTCGGGTGATGTTTCGTTCTCTCTCTCTCTCTCACATTCCCTCTCTCCCTCCAGGTTTCGGGTGATGTTTTGCTCTCCCTCTCTCTCTCTCACATTCCCTCTGTCTCTCTCTCTCCAGGTTTCGGGTGTTGTTTTGCTCTCCCTCTCTCTCTCTCACATTCCCTCTCTCTCTCTCCAGGTTTCGGGTGTTGTTTTGCTCTCTCTCTCTCTCTTTCTCACATTCCCTCTTTCGCTCTCTCCAGGTTTCAGGTGATGTTTTGCTCTCTCTCTCTCTCTCTCACATTCCCTCTCTCCAGGTTTCGGGTGATGTTTTGCTCTCCCTCTGTCTCTCTCACATTCCCTCTCTCCATATTTCGGGTGATGTTTTGCTCTCCCTCTCTCTCTCACATTCCCTCTCTCTCTCTCTCTCTCCAGGTTTCGGGTGATGTCTTGCTCTCTCCCTCTCTCTCTCTCACATTCCCTCTCTCTCCAGATTTCGGGTGATGTTTTGCTCTCTTTCTCTCTCTCACATTCCCTCTCTCTCTCTCCAGGTTTCGGGAGATTTTTGTTCTCTATCTCTCTCTCACATTCCCTCTCTCTCTCTCTCTCTCTCTCTCACATTCCCTCTCTCTCTCTCTCTCTCTCTCTCTCTCTCACATTCCCTCTTTCGCTCTCTCCAGTTTTCAGGTGACGTTTTGCTCTCTCTCTCTCTCTCTCTCACATTCCCTCTCTCCAGGTTTGGGGTGATGTTTTGCTCTCCCTCTGTCTCTCTCACATTCCCTCTCTCTCTCCAGATTTCGGGTGATGTTTTGCTCTCCCTCTCTCTCACATTCCCTCTCTCTCTCTCTCTCCAGGTTTCGGGTGTTGTTTTGCTCTCTCTCTCTCTCACATTCCCTCTCTCTCCAGGTTTCGGGTGGTGTCTTGTTCTCTCCCTCTCTCTCTCTCACATTCCCTCTCTCTCTCCAGGTTTCGGGTGTTGTTTTGCTCTCTCTCTCTCACATTCCCTCTTTCGCTCTCTCCAGGTTTCAGGTGATGTTTTGCTCTCTCTCTCTCTCTCACATTCCCTCTCTCCAGGTTTCGGGTGATGTTTTGCTCTCTCTCTCCCTCTCTCTCTCACATTCTCTCTCTCTCTCTCTCTCTCTCACATTCCCTCTTTCGCTCTCTCCAGCCTTCAGGTGATGTTTTGCTCTCTCTCTCTCTCTCTCTCTCACATTCCCTCTCTCCAGGTTTCGGGTGATGTTTTGCTCTCCCTCTGTCTCTCTCACATTCCCTCTCTCCAGATTTCGGGTGATGTTTTGCTCTCCGTCTCTCTCTCACATTCCCTCTCTCTCTCTCTCTCCAGGTTTCGGGTGATGTCTTGTTCTCTCCCTCTCTCTCTCTCACATTCCCTCTCTCTCTCCAGATTTCGGGTGATGTTTTGCTCTCCTCTCTCTCACATTCCCTCTCTCTCTCTCTTTCTCCAGGTTTCGGGTGTTGTTTTGCTCTCCTCTCTCTCACATTCCCTCTCTCTCTCTCTTTCTCCAGGTTTCGGGTGATGTTTTGCTCTCCTTCTCTCTCTCACATTCCCTCTCTCTCTCTCTCTCTCCAGGTTTCGGGTGATGTTTTGCTCTCCTTCTCTCTCTCACATTCCCTCTCTCTCTCCAGATTTCGGGTGATGTTTTGCTCTCCCTCTCTCTCTCACATTCCCTCTCTCTCTCTCTCTCCAGGTTTCGGGTGTTGTTTTGCTCTCTCTCTCTCTCTCTCTCTCACATTCCCTCTTTCGCTCTCTCCAGGTTTCAGGTGATGTTTTGCTCTCTCTCTCTCTCTCACATTCCCTCTCTCCAGGTTTCGGGTGATGTTTTGCTCTCCCTCTGTCTCTCTCACATTCCCTCTCTCCAGATTTCGGGTGATGTTTTGCTCTCCCTCTCTCTCTCACATTCCCTCTCTCTCTCTCTCTCCAGGTTTCGGGTGATGTCTTGTTCTCTCCCTCTCTCTCTCTCACATTCCCTCTCTCTCTCCAGATTTTGGGTGGTGTCTTGTTCTCTCCCTCTCTCTCTCTCACATTCCCTCTCTCTCTCCAGATTTCGGGTGATGTTTTGCCATCCTCTCTCTCACATTCCCTCTCTCTCTCTCTCTCTCCAGGTTTCGGGTGTTGTTTTGCTCTCCTCTCTCTCACATTCCCTCTCTCTCTCTCTTTCTCCAGGTTTCGGGTGATGTTTTGTTCTCCTCTCTCTCACATTCTCTCTCTCTCTCTCTTTCTCCAGGTTTTGGGTGATGTTTTGCTCTCCTTCTCTCTCTCACATTCCCTCTCTCTCTCTCTCTCTCTCTCTCTCACATTCCCTCTTATGCTCTCTCCAGGTTTCAGGTGATGTTTTGCTCTCTCTCTCTCTCTCTCACATTCCCTCTCTCCAGGTTTCGGGTGATGTTTTGCTCTCCCTCTGTCTCTCTCACATTCCCTCTCTCCCTCAAGATTTCGGGTGATGTTTTGCTCTCCGTCTCTCTCTCACATTCCCTCTCTCTCTCTCTCTCCAGATTTCTTGTGACGTTTTGCTCTCCTTCTCTCTCTCACATTCCCTCTCTCTCTCTCCAGGTTTCGGGTGTTGTTTTGTTCTCTGTCTCTCTCTCACATTCCCTCTCTCTCTCCCCAGGTTTCGGGTGATGTTTTGTTCTCTCTCTTTCTCTCACATTCCCTCTCTCTCTCTCCCCAGGTTTCCGGTGATGTTTTGCTCTCCCTCTCTCTCTCTTTCACATTCCCTCTCTCTCTCCAGGTTTCGGGTGATGTTTCGTTCTCTCTCTCTCTCTCACATTCCCTCTCTCCCTCCAGGTTTCGGGTGATGTTTTGCTCTCCCTCTCTCTCTCTCACATTCCCTCTGTCTCTCTCTCTCCAGGTTTCGGGTGTTGTTTTGCTCTCCCTCTCTCTCTCTCACATTCCCTCTCTCTCTCTCCAGGTTTCGGGTGTTGTTTTGCTCTCTCTCTCTCTCTTTCTCACATTCCCTCTTTCGCTCTCTCCAGGTTTCAGGTGATGTTTTGCTCTCTCTCTCTCTCTCTCACATTCCCTCTCTCCAGGTTTCGGGTGATGTTTTGCTCTCCCTCTGTCTCTCTCACATTCCCTCTCTCCATATTTCGGGTGATGTTTTGCTCTCCCTCTCTCTCTCACATTCCCTCTCTCTCTCTCTCTCTCCAGGTTTCGGGTGATGTCTTGCTCTCTCCCTCTCTCTCTCTCACATTCCCTCTCTCTCCAGATTTCGGGTGATGTTTTGCTCTCTTTCTCTCTCTCACATTCCCTCTCTCTCTCTCCAGGTTTCGGGAGATTTTTGTTCTCTATCTCTCTCTCACATTCCCTCTCTCTCTCTCTCTCTCTCTCTCACATTCCCTCTCTCTCTCTCTCTCTCTC
>NW_027596541.1:0-40000 GCF_964194155.1 Cetorhinus maximus | reverse complement strand
TCTCACATTCCCTCTCTCTCTCTCCAGGTTTCGGGTGATGTTTTGCTCTCTCTCTCTCTCTCACATTCCCTCTCTCTCTCTCCAGGTTTCAGCTGATGTTTTGCTCTCTCTCACTCTCTCTCACATTCCCTCTCTCTCTCTCCAGGTTTCGGGTGATGTTTTGTTCTCTCTCTCTCTCTCTCTCTCTCTCTCACATTCACTCTCTCTCTCTCTCTCTCACATTCACTCACTCTGTCTCTCTCCCTCTCTCTCTCTCACATTCCCTCTCTCTCTCCCCAGGTTTCGGGTGTTGTTTTGCTCTCTCTCTCTCTCTCTCACATTCCCTCTCTCCAGGTTTCGGGTGATGTTTTGCTCTCCCTCTCTCTCTCTCACATTCCCTCTCTCTCTCTCTCCCCAGGTTTCGGGTGATGTTTTGTTCTCTCTCTCTCTCTCTCTCTCACATTCCCGCTCTCTCTTTCCAGGTTTCGGGAGATTTTTGTTCTCTATCTCTCTCTCACATTCCCTCTCTCTGTCTCTCTCTCTCTCTCTCACATTCCCTCTCTCTCTCCAGGTTTCGGGTGATGTTTTGCTCTCTCTCACTCTCTCTCACATTCCCTCTCTCTCTCTCCAGGTTTCGGGTGATGTTTTGTTCTCTCTCTCTCTCTCTCTCTCTCTCTCACATTCACTCTCTCTCTCTCTCTCTCACATTCACTCACTCTGTCTCTCTCCCTCTCTCTCTCTCACATTCCCTCTCTCTCTCCCCAGGTTTCGGGTGTTGTTTTGCTCTCTCTCTCTCTCTCTCACATTCCCTCTCTCCAGGTTTCGGGTGATGTTTTGCTCTCCCTCTCTCTCTCTCACATTCCCTCTCTCTCTCTCTCCCCAGGTTTCGGGTGATGTTTTGTTCTCTCTCTCTCTCTCTCTCTCACATTCCCGCTCTCTCTTTCCAGGTTTCGGGAGATTTTTGTTCTCTATCTCTCTCTCACATTCCCTCTCTCTGTCTCTCTCTCTCTCACATTCCCTCTCTCTCTCCAGGTTTCGGGTGATGTTTTGCTCTCCTTCTCTCTCTCACATTCCCTCTCTCTCTCTCCAGGTTTCGGGTGATGTTTTGTTCTCTCTCTCCCTCTCTCACATTCCCTCTCTCTCTCTCTCTCTCTCTCTCACATTCCCTCTCTCTCTCTCCAGTTTTCAGCTGATGTTTTGCTCTCTCTCTCTCTCTCACATTCCCTCTCTCCAGGTTTCGGGTGATGTTTTGCTCTCCCTCTCTCTCTCACATTCCCTCTCTCTCTCTCTCCAGGTTTCGGGTGATGTTTTGCTCTCCCTCTCTCTCTCTCACATTCCCTCTCTCTCTCTCCAGGTTTCAGCTGATGTTTTGTTCTCTCTCTCTCTCTCTTTCTCTCTCTCTCACATTCCCTCTCTCTCTCTCCAGGTTTCGGGTGATGTTTTGTTCTCTCTCTCTCTCTCTCACATTCACTCTCTCTCTCTCTCTCTCTCTCTCTCTCACATGCACTCTCTCTCCCTCTCTCTCTCTCTCATTTTCTCTCTCTCTCTCTCCAGGTTTCGGGTAATGTTTTGTTCTCTCTCTGTCCCTCTCACATTCCCTCTCTCTCTCTCCAGATTTCGGGTGATGTTTTGCTCTCTCTCTCTCTCTCTCTCACATTCCCTCTCCCTCTCTCTCTCCAGGTTTCGGGTGATGTTTTGTTCTCTCTCTCTCTCTCTCACATTCCCTCTCTCTCTCTCTCTCTCTCACATTCTCTCTCTCTCTCTCCAGGTTTCGGGTGATGTTTTGCTCTCTCTCTCTCTCTCTCACATTCCCTCTCTCTCTCTCCAGGTTTCAGCTGATGTTTTGCTCTCTCTCACTCTCTCTCACATTCCCTCTCTCTCTCTCTCTCTCTCTCACATTCCCTCTCTCTCTCCAGGTTTCGGGTGATGTTTTGTTCTCTCTCTCTCTCTCACATTCCCTCTCTCTCTCTCCAGGTTTCGGGTGATGTTTTGTTCTCTCTCTCTCTCTCTCACATTCCCTCTCTCTCTCTTCAGGTTTCGGGTGATGTTTTGCTCTCTCTCTCTGTCTCACATTCCCTCTCTCTCTCTCCAGGTTTCAGCTGATGTTTTGTTTTCTCTCTCTCTCTCTCTCACATTCCCTCTCTCTCTCTCCAGGTTTCGGGTGATGTTTTGCTCTCTCTCTCTCTCTCACATTCCCTCTCTCTCTCTCCAGGTTTCAGCTGATGTTTTGCTCTCTCTCACTCTCTCTCACATTCCCTCTCTCTCTCTCCAGGTTTCGGGTGATGTTTTGTTCTCTCTCTCTCTCTCTCTCTCTCTCTCACATTCACTCTCTCTCTCTCTCTCTCACATTCACTCACTCTGTCTCTCTCCCTCTCTCTCTCTCACATTCCCTCTCTCTCTCCCCAGGTTTCGGGTGTTGTTTTGCTCTCTCTCTCTCTCTCTCACATTCCCTCTCTCCAGGTTTCGGGTGATGTTTTGCTCTCCCTCTCTCTCTCTCTCACATTCCCTCTCTCTCTCTCTCCCCAGGTTTCGGGTGATGTTTTGTTCTCTCTCTCTCTCTCTCTCTCACATTCCCGCTCTCTCTTTCCAGGTTTCGGGAGATTTTTGTTCTCTATCTCTCTCTCACATTCCCTCTCTCTGTCTCTCTCTCTCTCTCTCACATTCCCTCTCTCTCTCCAGGTTTCGGGTGATGTTTTGCTCTCCTCTCTCTCTCTCACATTCCCTCTCTCTCTCTCCCCAGGTTTCGGGTGATGTTTTGTTCTCTCTCTCTCTCTCTCTCACATTCCCGCTCTCTCTCTCCAGGTTTCGGGAGATTTTTGTTCTCTATCTCTCTCTCACATTCCCTCTCTCTGTCTCTCTCTCTCTCTCTCTCACATTCCCTCTCTCTCTCCAGGTTTCGGGTGATGTTTTGCTCTCCTTCTCTCTCTCACATTCCCTCTCTCTCTCTCCAGGTTTCGGGTGATGTTTTGTTCTCTCTCTCCCTCTCTCACATTCCCTCTCTCTCTCTCTCTCTCTCTCTCACATTCCCTCTCTCTCTCTCCAGTTTTCAGCTGATGTTTTGCTCTCTCTCTCTCTCTCACATTCCCTCTCTCCAGGTTTCGGGTGATGTTTTGCTCTCCCTCTCTCTCTCACATTCCCTCTCTCTCTCTCTCCAGGTTTCGGGTGATGTTTTGCTCTCCCTCTCTCTCTCTCACATTCCCTCTCTCTCTCTTTCCAGGTTTCGGGAGATATTTTGTTCTCTCTCTCTCTCTCACATTCCCTCTCTCTCTCTCCCCAGGTTTCGGGTGATGTTTTGTTCTCTCTATCTCTCCCTGACACATTCCCTCTCTCTCTCTTTCCAGGTTTTGTGAGATTTTTGTTCTCTATCTCTCTCTCACATTCCCTCTCTCTCTCTCTCTCTCACATTCCCTCTTTCGCTCTCTCCAGGTTTCAGGTGATGTTTTGCTCTCTCTCTCTCTCTCTCACATTCCCTGTCTCCAGGTTTCGGGTGATGTTTTGCTCTCCCTCTCTCTCTCTCACATTCCCCCTCTCTCTCCAGGTTTCGGGTGATGTTTTGCTCTCTCTCACTCTCTCTCACACTCCCTCTCTCTCTCTCTCCAGGTTTCGGGTGATGTTTTACTCTCCCTCTCTCTCTCTCACGTTCCCTCTCTCTCTCCAGGTTTCGGGTGATGTTTTGTTCTCTCTCTCTCTCTCTTTCACATTCCCTCTCTCTCTCCAGGTTTCGGGTGATGTTTTGTTCTCTCCCTTCTCTCTCACATTCACTCTCTCTCTCTCTCTCTCTCTCTCTCTCACATGCACTCTCTCTCCCTCTCTCTCTCTCTCATTTTCTCTCTCTCTCTCTCCAGGTTTCGGGTAATGTTTTGTTCTCTCTCTGTCCCTCTCACATTCCCTCTCTCTCTCTCCAGATTTCGGGTGATGTTTTGCTCTCTCTCTCTCTCTCTCTCACATTCCCTCTCCCTCTCTCTCTCCAGGTTTCGGGTGATGTTTTGTTCTCTCTCTCTCTCTCTCACATTCCCTCTCTCTCTCTCTCTCTCTCACATTCTCTCTCTCTCTCTCCAGGTTTCGGGTGATGTTTTGCTCTCTCTCTCTCTCTCACATTCCCTCTCTCTCTCTCCAGGTTTCAGCTGATGTTTTGCTCTCTCTCACTCTCTCTCACATTCCCTCTCTCTCTCTCTCTCTCTCTCACATTCCGTCTCTCTCTCCAGGTTTCGGGTGATGTTTTGTTCTCTCTCTCTCTCTCACATTCCCTCTCTCTCTCTCCAGGTTTCGGGTGATGTTTTGTTCTCTCTCTCTCTCTCTCACATTCCCTCTCTCTCTCTCCAGGTTTTGGGTGATGTTTTGCTCTCTCTCTCTGTCTCACATTCCCTCTCTCTCTCTCCAGGTTTCAGCTGATGTTTTGTTCTCTCTCTCTCTCTCTCACATTCCCTCTCTCTCTCTTCAGGTTTCGGGTGATGTTTTGCTCTCTCTCTCTCTCTCACATTCCCTCTCTCTCTCTCCAGGTTTCAGCTGATGTTTTGCTCTCTCTCACTCTCTCTCACATTCCCTCTCTCTCTCTCCAGGTTTCGGGTGATGTTTTGTTCTCTCTCTCTCTCTCTCTCTCTCACATTCACTCTCTCTCTCTCTCTCTCACATTCACTCACTCTGTCTCTCTCCCTCTCTCTCTCTCACATTCCCTCTCTCTCTCCCCAGGTTTCGGGTGTTGTTTTGCTCTCTCTCTCTCTCACATTCCCTCTCTCCAGGTTTTGGGTGATGTTTTGCTCTCCCTCTCTCTCTCTCACATTCCCTCTCTCTTTCCACGTTTCGGGAGATATTTTGTTCTCTCTCTCTCTCTCACATTCCCTCTCTCTCTCTGCCCAGGTTTCGGGTGATGTTTTGTTCTCTATCTCTCTCTCACATTCCCTCTCTCTCTCTCTCTCTCTCTCACATTCCCTCTCTCTCTCTCTCTCTCTCTCACATTCCCTCTTTTGCTCTCTCCAGGTTTCAGGTGATGTTTTGCTCTCTCTCTCTCTCTCTCACATTCCCTGTCTCCAGGTTTCGGGTGATGTTTTGCTCTCCCTCTCTCTCTCTCACATTCCCTCTCTCTCTCCAGGTTTCGGGTGATGTTTTGCTCTCTCTCACTCTCTCTCACATCCCCTCTCTCTCTCTCTCTGTCACATTCCCTCTCGCTCTCTCTCTCTCTCTCTCTCTCTCTCACATTCCCTCTCTCCCTCCAGGTTTCGTGTGAGATTTTGTTCTCTCTCTCTCTCTCCCTCTCTCTCTCACATTCCCTCTCTCTCTCTCTCTCTCTCTCTCCCTCTCACATTAACTCTCTCTCTCTCTCTCTCTCTCTCTCTCCCTCTCACATTCCCTCTCTCTCTCCCTCCAGATTTTTGGTGATGTTTTGTTCTCTCTCTCTCTCTCACTCACATTCCCTCTCTCTCTCCCCAGGTTTCGGGTAATGTTTTGTTCTCTCTCTCTCCCTCTCACATTCCCTCTCTCTCTCCAGGTTTCGGGCGATGTTTTGCTCTCTCTCTCTCTCTCTCACATTCCCTCTCTCTCTCTCTCTCTCCCTCTCACATTCCCTCTCTCTCTCTCTCTCACATTCCCTCTCTCTCTCTCCAGGTTTCGGGTGATGTTTTGTTCTCTCTCTCTCTCTCTCTCTCACATTCCCTCTCTCTCTCCAGGTTTCGGGAGATTTTTGTTCTCTATCTCTCTCTCTCTCACATTTCCTCTCTCTCTCCAGGTTTCGGGTGATGTTTTGCTCTCTCTCACTCTCTCTCACATTCCCTCTCTCTCTCTCCAGGTTTCAGCTGATGTTTTGTTCTCTCTCTCTCTCTCTTTCTCTCTCTCTCACATTCCCTCTCTCTCTCTCCAGGTTTCGGGTGATGTTTTGTTCTCTCCCTTCTCTCTCACATTCACTCTCTCTCTCTCTCTCTCTCTCTCTCTCACATGCACTCTCTCTCCCTCTCTCTCTCTCTCATTTTCTCTCTCTCTCTCTCCAGGTTTCGGGTAATGTTTTGTTCTCTCTCTGTCCCTCTCACATTCCCTCTCTCTCTCTCCAGATTTCGGGTGATGTTTTGCTCTCTCTCTCTCTCTCTCTCACATTCCCTCTCCCTCTCTCTCTCCAGGTTTCGGGTGATGTTTTGTTCTCTCTCTCTCTCTCTCACATTCCCTCTCTCTCTCTCTCTCTCTCACATTCTCTCTCTCTCTCTCCAGGTTTCGGGTGATGTTTTGCTCTCTCTCTCTCTCTCTCACATTCCCTCTCTCTCTCTCCAGGTTTCAGCTGATGTTTTGCTCTCTCTCACTCTCTCTCACATTCCCTCTCTCTCTCTCTCTCTCTCTCACATTCCCTCTCTCTCTCCAGGTTTCGGGTGATGTTTTGTTCTCTCTCTCTCTCTCACATTCCCTCTCTCTCTCTCCAGGTTTCGGGTGATGTTTTGTTCTCTCTCTCTCTCTCTCACATTCCCTCTCTCTCTCTCCAGGTTTCGGGTGATGTTTTGCTCTCTCTCTCTGTCTCACATTCCCTCTCTCTCTCTCCAGGTTTCAGCTGATGTTTTGTTCTCTCTCTCTCTCTCTCACATTCCCTCTCTCTCTCTCCAGGTTTCGGGTGATGTTTTGCTCTCTCTCTCTCTCTCACATTCCCTCTCTCTCTCTCCAGGTTTCAGCTGATGTTTTGCTCTCTCTCACTCTCTCTCACATTCCCTCTCTCTCTCTCCAGGTTTCGGGTGATGTTTTGTTCTCTCTCTCTCTCTCTCTCTCTCTCTCACATTCACTCTCTCTCTCTCTCTCTCACATTCACTCACTCTGTCTCTCTCCCTCTCTCTCTCTCACATTCCCTCTCTCTCTCCCCAGGTTTCGGGTGTTGTTTTGCTCTCTCTCTCTCTCTCTCACATTCCCTCTCTCCAGGTTTCGGGTGATGTTTTGCTCTCCCTCTCTCTCTCTCACATTCCCTCTCTCTCTCTCTCCCCAGGTTTCGGGTGATGTTTTGTTCTCTCTCTCTCTCTCTCTCTCACATTCCCGCTCTCTCTTTCCAGGTTTCGGGAGATTTTTGTTCTCTATCTCTCTCTCACATTCCCTCTCTCTGTCTCTCTCTCTCTCTCTCACATTCCCTCTCTCTCTCCAGGTTTCGGGTGATGTTTTGCTCTCCCTCTCTCTCTCTCACATTCCCTCTCTCTCTCTCCCCAGGTTTCAGGTGATGTTTTGTTCTCTCTCTCTCTCTCTCTCTCTCACATTGCCGCTCTCTCTCCAGGTTTCGGGAGATTTTTGTTCTCTATCTCTCTCTCACATTCCCTCTCTCTGTCTCTCTCTCTCTCTCTCACATTCCCTCTCTCTCTCCAGGTTTCAGGTGATGTTTTGCTCTCCTTCTCTCTCTCACATTCCCTCTCTCTCTCTCCAGGTTTCGGGTGATGTTTTGTTCTCTCTCTCCCTCTCTCACATTCCCTCTCTCTCTCTCTCTCTCTCTCTCACATTCCCTCTCTCTCTCTCCAGTTTTCAGCTGATGTTTTGCTCTCTCTCTCTCTCTCACATTCCCTCTCTCCAGGTTTCGGGTGATGTTTTGCTCTCCCTCTCTCTCTCACATTCCCTCTCTCTCTCTCTCCAGGTTTCGGGTGATGTTTTGCTCTCCCTCTCTCTCTCTCACATTCCCTCTCTCTCTCTCCAGGTTTCAGCTGATGTTTTGTTCTCTCTCTCTCTCTCTTTCTCTCTCTCTCACATTCCCTCTCTCTCTCTCCAGGTTTCGGGTGATGTTTTGTTCTCTCTCTCTCTCTCTCACATTCACTCTCTCTCTCTCTCTCTCTCTCTCTCTCACATGCACTCTCTCTCCCTCTCTCTCTCTCTCATTTTCTCTCTCTCTCTCTCCAGGTTTCGGGTAATGTTTTGTTCTCTCTCTGTCCCTCTCACATTCCCTCTCTCTCTCTCCAGATTTCGGGTGATGTTTTGCTCTCTCTCTCTCTCTCTCTCACATTCCCTCTCCCTCTCTCTCTCCAGGTTTCGGGTGATGTTTTGTTCTCTCTCTCTCTCTCTCACATTCCCTCTCTCTCTCTCTCTCTCTCACATTCTCTCTCTCTCTCTCCAGGTTTCGGGTGATGTTTTGCTCTCTCTCTCTCTCTCTCACATTCCCTCTCTCTCTCTCCAGGTTTCAGCTGATGTTTTGCTCTCTCTCACTCTCTCTCACATTCCCTCTCTCTCTCTCTCTCTCTCTCACATTCCCTCTCTCTCTCCAGGTTTCGGGTGATGTTTTGTTCTCTCTCTCTCTCTCACATTCCCTCTCTCTCTCTCCAGGTTTCGGGTGATGTTTTGTTCTCTCTCTCTCTCTCTCACATTCCCTCTCTCTCTCTTCAGGTTTCGGGTGATGTTTTGCTCTCTCTCTCTGTCTCACATTCCCTCTCTCTCTCTCCAGGTTTCAGCTGATGTTTTGTTTTCTCTCTCTCTCTCTCTCACATTCCCTCTCTCTCTCTCCAGGTTTCGGGTGATGTTTTGCTCTCTCTCTCTCTCTCACATTCCCTCTCTCTCTCTCCAGGTTTCAGCTGATGTTTTGCTCTCTCTCACTCTCTCTCACATTCCCTCTCTCTCTCTCCAGGTTTCGGGTGATGTTTTGTTCTCTCTCTCTCTCTCTCTCTCTCTCTCACATTCACTCTCTCTCTCTCTCTCTCACATTCACTCACTCTGTCTCTCTCCCTCTCTCTCTCTCACATTCCCTCTCTCTCTCCCCAGGTTTCGGGTGTTGTTTTGCTCTCTCTCTCTCTCTCTCACATTCCCTCTCTCCAGGTTTCGGGTGATGTTTTGCTCTCCCTCTCTCTCTCTCTCACATTCCCTCTCTCTCTCTCTCCCCAGGTTTCGGGTGATGTTTTGTTCTCTCTCTCTCTCTCTCTCTCACATTCCCGCTCTCTCTTTCCAGGTTTCGGGAGATTTTTGTTCTCTATCTCTCTCTCACATTCCCTCTCTCTGTCTCTCTCTCTCTCTCTCACATTCCCTCTCTCTCTCCAGGTTTCGGGTGATGTTTTGCTCTCCCTCTCTCTCTCTCACATTCCCTCTCTCTCTCTCCCCAGGTTTCGGGTGATGTTTTGTTCTCTCTCTCTCTCTCTCTCTCTCACATTCCCGCTCTCTCTCTCCAGGTTTCGGGAGATTTTTGTTCTCTATCTCTCTCTCACATTCCCTCTCTCTGTCTCTCTCTCTCTCTCTCACATTCCCTCTCTCTCTCCAGGTTTCGGGTGATGTTTTGCTCTCCTTCTCTCTCTCACATTCCCTCTCTCTCTCTCCAGGTTTCGGGTGATGTTTTGTTCTCTCTCTCCCTCTCTCACATTCCCTCTCTCTCTCTCTCTCTCTCTCTCACATTCCCTCTCTCTCTCTCCAGTTTTCAGCTGATGTTTTGCTCTCTCTCTCTCTCTCACATTCCCTCTCTCCAGGTTTCGGGTGATGTTTTGCTCTCCCTCTCTCTCTCACATTCCCTCTCTCTCTCTCTCCAGGTTTCGGGTGATGTTTTGCTCTCCCTCTCTCTCTCTCACATTCCCTCTCTCTCTCTTTCCAGGTTTCGGGAGATATTTTGTTCTCTCTCTCTCTCTCACATTCCCTCTCTCTCTCTCCCCAGGTTTCGGGTGATGTTTTGTTCTCTCTATCTCTCCCTGACACATTCCCTCTCTCTCTCTTTCCAGGTTTTGTGAGATTTTTGTTCTCTATCTCTCTCTCACATTCCCTCTCTCTCTCTCTCTCTCACATTCCCTCTTTCGCTCTCTCCAGGTTTCAGGTGATGTTTTGCTCTCTCTCTCTCTCTCTCACATTCCCTGTCTCCAGGTTTCGGGTGATGTTTTGCTCTCCCTCTCTCTCTCTCACATTCCCCCTCTCTCTCCAGGTTTCGGGTGATGTTTTGCTCTCTCTCACTCTCTCTCACACTCCCTCTCTCTCTCTCTCCAGGTTTCGGGTGATGTTTTACTCTCCCTCTCTCTCTCTCACGTTCCCTCTCTCTCTCCAGGTTTCGGGTGATGTTTTGTTCTCTCTCTCTCTCTCTTTCACATTCCCTCTCTCTCTCCAGGTTTCGGGTGATGTTTTGTTCTCTCCCTTCTCTCTCACATTCACTCTCTCTCTCTCTCTCTCTCTCTCTCTCACATGCACTCTCTCTCCTCTCTCTCTCTCTCTCATTTTCTCTCTCTCCAGGTTTCGGGTAATGTTTTGTTCTCTCTCTGTCCCTCTCACATTCCCTCTCTCTCTCTCCAGATTTCGGGTGATGTTTTGTTCTCTCTCTCTCTCTCTCACATTCCCTCTCTCTCTCTCTCTCTCTCACATTCTCTCTCTCTCTCTCCAGGTTTCGGGTGATGTTTTGCTCTCTCTCTCTCTCTCTCTCACATTCCCTCTCTCTCTCTCCAGGTTTCAGCTGATGTTTTGCTCTCTCTCACTCTCTCTCACATTCCCTCTCTCTCTCTCTCTCTCTCTCACATTCCCTCTCTCTCTCCAGGTTTCGGGTGATGTTTTGTTCTCTCTCTCTCTCTCACATTCCCTCTCTCTCTCTCCAGGTTTCGGGTGATGTTTTGTTCTCTCTCTCTCTCTCTCACATTCCCTCTCTCTCTCTCCAGGTTTTGGGTGATGTTTTGCTCTCTCTCTCTGTCTCACATTCCCTCTCTCTCTCTCCAGGTTTCAGCTGATGTTTTGTTCTCTCTCTCTCTCTCTCACATTCCCTCTCTCTCTCCAGGTTTCGGGTGATGTTTTGCTCTCTCTCTCTCTCTCACATTCCCTCTCTCTCTCTCCAGGTTTCGGGTGATGTTTTGTTCTCTCTCTCCCTCTCTCACATTCCCTCTCTCTCTCTCTCTCTCTCTCTCACATTCCCTCTCTCTCTCTCCAGTTTTCAGCTGATGTTTTGCTCTCTCTCTCTCTCTCACATTCCCTCTCTCCAGGTTTCGGGTGATGTTTTGCTCTCCCTCTCTCTCTCACATTCCCTCTCTCTCTCTCTCCAGGTTTCGGGTGATGTTTTGCTCTCCCTCTCTCTCTCTCACATTCCCTCTCTCTCTCTCCAGGTTTCAGCTGATGTTTTGTTCTCTCTCTCTCTCTCTTTCTCTCTCTCTCACATTCCCTCTCTCTCTCTCCAGGTTTCGGGTGATGTTTTGTTCTCTCTCTCTCTCTCTCACATTCACTCTCTCTCTCTCTCTCTCTCTCTCTCTCACATGCACTCTCTCTCCCTCTCTCTCTCTCTCATTTTCTCTCTCTCTCCAGGTTTCGGGTAATGTTTTGTTCTCTCTCTGTCCCTCTCAGATTCCCTCTCTCTCTCTCCAGATTTCGGGTGATGTTTTGCTCTCTCTCTCTCTCTCTCTCACATTCCCTCTCCCTCTCTCTCTCCAGGTTTCGGGTGATGTTTTGTTCTCTCTCTCTCTCTCTCACATTCCCTCTCTCTCTCTCTCTCTCTCACATTCTCTCTCTCTCTCTCCAGGTTTCGGGTGATGTTTTGCTCTCTCTCTCTCTCTCTCACATTCCCTCTCTCTCTCTCCAGGTTTCAGCTGATGTTTTGCTCTCTCTCACTCTCTCTCACATTCCCTCTCTCTCTCTCTCTCTCTCTCACATTCCCTCTCTCTCTCCAGGTTTCGGGTGATGTTTTGTTCTCTCTCTCTCTCTCACATTCCCTCTCTCTCTCTCCAGGTTTCGGGTGATGTTTTGTTCTCTCTCTCTCTCTCTCACATTCCCTCTCTCTCTCTTCAGGTTTCGGGTGATGTTTTGCTCTCTC
Organism: Cetorhinus maximus; assembly: GCF_964194155.1. Taxonomy (NCBI): domain Eukaryota; kingdom Metazoa; phylum Chordata; class Chondrichthyes; order Lamniformes; family Cetorhinidae; genus Cetorhinus; species Cetorhinus maximus. Next base: position 28,338 of record NW_027596541.1, on the reverse strand, counting down.
TCTCTGTCTCACATTCCCTCTCTCTCTCTCCAGGTTTCAGCTGATGTTTTGTTTTCTCTCTCTCTCTCTCTCACATTCCCTCTCTCTCTCTCCAGGTTTCGGGTGATGTTTTGCTCTCTCTCTCTCTCTCACATTCCCTCTCTCTCTCTCCAGGTTTCAGCTGATGTTTTGCTCTCTCTCACTCTCTCTCACATTCCCTCTCTCTCTCTCCAGGTTTCGGGTGATGTTTTGTTCTCTCTCTCTCTCTCTCTCTCTCTCACATTCACTCTCTCTCTCTCTCTCTCACATTCACTCACTCTGTCTCTCTCCCTCTCTCTCTCTCACATTCCCTCTCTCTCTCCCCAGGTTTCGGGTGTTGTTTTGCTCTCTCTCTCTCTCTCTCACATTCCCTCTCTCCAGGTTTCGGGTGATGTTTTGCTCTCCCTCTCTCTCTCTCACATTCCCTCTCTCTCTCTCTCCCCAGGTTTCGGGTGATGTTTTGTTCTCTCTCTCTCTCTCTCTCTCACATTCCCGCTCTCTCTTTCCAGGTTTCGGGAGATTTTTGTTCTCTATCTCTCTCTCACATTCCCTCTCTCTGTCTCTCTCTCTCTCTCTCACATTCCCTCTCTCTCTCCAGGTTTCGGGTGATGTTTTGCTCTCCCTCTCTCTCTCTCACATTCCCTCTCTCTCTCTCCCCAGGTTTCGGGTGATGTTTTGTTCTCTCTCTCTCTCTCTCACATTCCCGCTCTCTCTCTCCAGGTTTCGGGAGATTTTTGTTCTCTATCTCTCTCTCACATTCCCTCTCTCTGTCTCTCTCTCTCTCTCTCACATTCCCTCTCTCTCTCCAGGTTTCGGGTGATGTTTTGCTCTCCTTCTCTCTCTCACATTCCCTCTCTCTCTCTCCAGGTTTCGGGTGATGTTTTGTTCTCTCTCTCCCTCTCTCACATTCCCTCTCTCTCTCTCTCTCTCTCTCTCACATTCCCTCTCTCTCTCTCCAGTTTTCAGCTGATGTTTTGCTCTCTCTCTCTCTCTCACATTCCCTCTCTCCAGGTTTCGGGTGATGTTTTGCTCTCCCTCTCTCTCTCACATTCCCTCTCTCTCTCTCTCCAGGTTTCGGGTGATGTTTTGCTCTCCCTCTCTCTCTCTCACATTCCCTCTCTCTCTCTTTCCAGGTTTCGGGAGATATTTTGTTCTCTCTCTCTCTCTCACATTCCCTCTCTCTCTCTCCCCAGGTTTCGGGTGATGTTTTGTTCTCTCTATCTCTCCCTGACACATTCCCTCTCTCTCTCTTTCCAGGTTTTGGGAGATTTTTGTTCTCTATCTCTCTCTCACATTCCCTCTCTCTCTCTCTCTCTCACATTCCCTCTTTCGCTCTCTCCAGGTTTCAGGTGATGTTTTGCTCTCTCTCTCTCTCTCTCACATTCCCTGTCTCCAGGTTTCGGGTGATGTTTTGCTCTCCCTCTCTCTCTCTCACATTCCCCCTCTCTCTCCAGGTTTCGGGTGATGTTTTGCTCTCTCTCACTCTCTCTCACACTCCCTCTCTCTCTCTCTCCAGGTTTCGGGTGATGTTTTACTCTCCCTCTCTCTCTCTCACGTTCCCTCTCTCTCTCCAGGTTTCGGGTGATGTTTTGTTCTCTCTCTCTCTCTCTTTCACATTCCCTCTCTCTCTCCAGGTTTCGGGTGATGTTTTGTTCTCTCCCTTCTCTCTCACATTCACTCTCTCTCTCTCTCTCTCTCTCTCTCTCACATGCACTCTCTCTCCCTCTCTCTCTCTCTCATTTTCTCTCTCTCTCTCTCCAGGTTTCGGGTAATGTTTTGTTCTCTCTCTGTCCCTCTCACATTCCCTCTCTCTCTCTCCAGATTTCGGGTGATGTTTTGCTCTCTCTCTCTCTCTCTCTCACATTCCCTCTCCCTCTCTCTCTCCAGGTTTCGGGTGATGTTTTGTTCTCTCTCTCTCTCTCTCACATTCCCTCTCTCTCTCTCTCTCTCTCTCACATTCTCTCTCTCTCTCTCCAGGTTTCGGGTGATGTTTTGCTCTCTCTCTCTCTCTCTCACATTCCCTCTCTCTCTCTCCAGGTTTCAGCTGATGTTTTGCTCTCTCTCACTCTCTCTCACATTCCCTCTCTCTCTCTCTCTCTCTCTCACATTCCCTCTCTCTCTCCAGGTTTCGGGTGATGTTTTGTTCTCTCTCTCTCTCTCACATTCCCTCTCTCTCTCTCCAGGTTTCGGGTGATGTTTTGTTCTCTCTCTCTCTCTCTCACATTCCCTCTCTCTCTCTCCAGGTTTTGGGTGATGTTTTGCTCTCTCTCTCTGTCTCACATTCCCTCTCTCTCTCTCCAGGTTTCAGCTGATGTTTTGTTCTCTCTCTCTCTCTCTCACATTCCCTCTCTCTCTCTTCAGGTTTCGGGTGATGTTTTGCTCTCTCTCTCTCTCTCACATTCCCTCTCTCTCTCTCCAGGTTTCAGCTGATGTTTTGCTCTCTCTCACTCTCTCTCACATTCCCTCTCTCTCTCTCCAGGTTTCGGGTGATGTTTTGTTCTCTCTCTCTCTCTCTCTCTCTCTCTCACATTCACTCTCTCTCTCTCTCTCTCACATTCACTCACTCTGTCTCTCTCCCTCTCTCTCTCTCACATTCCCTCTCTCTCTCCCCAGGTTTCGTTTGATGTTTTACTCTCCCTCTCTCTCTCTCACGTTCCCTCTCTCTCTCCAGGTTTCGGGTGATGTTTTGCTCTCTCTCACTCTCTCTCTCATTCCCTCTCTCTCTCTCTCTCTCTCTCTCTCACATTCCCTCTCTCTCTCTCTCTCTCTCTCTCTCTCACATTCCCTCTCTCTCTCTCCAGGTTTCAGCTGATGTTTCGTTCTCTCTCTCTCTCTCTCTCTCTCTCACATTCCCTCTCTCCCTCCAGGTTTCGGGTGATATTTTGTTCTCTCTCTCTCTCTCCCTCTCTCTCTCACATTCCCTCTCTCTATCTCTCTCTCTCCCTCTCACATTCCCTCTCTCTCTCTCTCTCACATTCCCTCTCTCTCTCTCTCTCTCTCTCTCTCCCTCTCACATTCCCTCTCAATCTCCCTCCAGATTTCGGGTGATGTTTTGTTCTCTCTTTCTCTCTCTCTCTCACATTCCCTCTCTCTCTCCCCAGGTTTCGGGTGATGTTTTGTTCTCTCTCTCTCTCTCTCACATTCCCTCTCTCTCTCTCTCTCTCTCTCTCTCTCTCCCTCTCACATTCCCTCTCTCTCTCTCTCTCTCTCTCACATTCCCTCTCTCTCTCCAGGTTTCGGGAGATTTTTGTTCTCTATCTCTCTCCCTCTCACATTCCCTCTCTCTCTCTCTCACATTCCCTCTCTCTCTCTCCAGGTTTCAGCTGATGTTTTGTTCTCTCTCTCTCTCTCTCCCTCTCTCTCTCACATTCCCTCTCTCCCTCCAGGTTTCGGGTAATGTTTTCTTCTCTCTCTCTCTCTCTCTCACATTCCCTCTCTCTCTCTCTCTCTCACATTCCCTCTCTCTCTCTCTCACATTCCCTCTCTCTCTCTCTCCAGGTTTCGGGTGATGTTTTGATCTCTCTCTCTTTCTCTCTCTCTCACATTCCCTCTCTCTCTCCAGGTTTCGCGTCTTGTTTTGCTCTCCCTCTCTCTCTCTCTCACATTCCCTCTCTCTCACTCTCCAGGTTTCGGGTGATGTTTTGTTCTCTCTCTCTCTCTCTCTCTCTCTCACATTCACTCTCTCTCTCTCTCTCTCTCTCTCACATTCCCGCTCTCTCTCTCTCCAGGTTTCGGGTGATGTTTTGTTCTCCCTCTCTCTCCCTCACATTCCCTCTCTCTCTCCAGGTTTCGGGTAATGTTTTGTTCTCTCTCTCTCCCTCTCACATTCCCGCTCTCTCTCCCCAGTTTTCGGGTGATGTTTTGTTCTCCCTCTCTCTCTCTCACATTCCCTCTCTCTCTCCAGGTTTCGGGTAATGTTTTGTTCTCTCTCTCTCTCTCTCACATTCCCTCTCTCCAGGTTTCGGGTGATGTTTTGCTCTCCCTCTCTCTCTCACATTCCCTCTCTCTCTCTCTCCAGGTTTCGGGTGATGTTTTGCTCTCCCTCTCTCTCTCTCACATTCCCTCTCTCTCTCTCCAGGTTTCAGCTGATGTTTTGTTCTCTCTCTCTCTCTCTCACATTCCCTCTCTCTCTCTCCAGGTTTCGGGTGATGTTTTGCTCTCTCTCTCTCTCTCACATTCCCTCTCTCTCTCTCCAGGTTTCAGCTGATGTTTTGCTCTCTCTCTCTCTCTCACATTCCCTCTCTCCAGGTTTCGGGTGATGTTTTGCTCTCCCTCTCTCTCTCACATTCCCTCTCTCTCTCTCTCCAGGTTTCGGGTGATGTTTTGCTCTCCCTCTCTCTCTCTCACATTCCCTCTCTCTCTCTTTCCAGGTTTCGGGAGATATTTTGTTCTCTCTCTCTCTCTCACATTCCCTCTCTCTCTCTCCCCAGGTTTCGGGTGATGTTTTGTTCTCTCTATCTCTCCCTGACACATTCCCTCTCTCTCTCTTTCCAGGTTTTGGGAGATTTTTGTTCTCTATCTCTCTCTCACATTCCCTCTCTCTCTCTCTCTCTCACATTCCCTCTTTCGCTCTCTCCAGGTTTCAGGTGATGTTTTGCTCTCTCTCTCTCTCTCTCACATTCCCTGTCTCCAGGTTTCGGGTGATGTTTTGCTCTCCCTCTCTCTCTCTCACATTCCCCCTCTCTCTCCAGGTTTCGGGTGATGTTTTGCTCTCTCTCACTCTCTCTCACACTCCCTCTCTCTCTCTCTCCAGGTTTCGGGTGATGTTTTACTCTCCCTCTCTCTCTCTCACGTTCCCTCTCTCTCTCCAGGTTTCGGGTGATGTTTTGTTCTCTCTCTCTCTCTCTTTCACATTCCCTCTCTCTCTCCAGGTTTCGGGTGATGTTTTGTTCTCTCCCTTCTCTCTCACATTCACTCTCTCTCTCTCTCTCTCTCTCTCTCACATGCACTCTCTCTCCCTCTCTCTCTCTCTCATTTTCTCTCTCTCTCTCTCCAGGTTTCGGGTAATGTTTTGTTCTCTCTCTGTCCCTCTCACATTCCCTCTCTCTCTCTCCAGATTTCGGGTGATGTTTTGCTCTCTCTCTCTCTCTCTCTCACATTCCCTCTCCCTCTCTCTCTCCAGGTTTCGGGTGATGTTTTGTTCTCTCTCTCTCTCTCTCACATTCCCTCTCTCTCTCTCTCTCTCTCTCACATTCTCTCTCTCTCTCTCCAGGTTTCGGGTGATGTTTTGCTCTCTCTCTCTCTCTCTCACATTCCCTCTCTCTCTCTCCAGGTTTCAGCTGATGTTTTGCTCTCTCTCACTCTCTCTCACATTCCCTCTCTCTCTCTCTCTCACATTCCCTCTCTCTCTCCAGGTTTCGGGTGATGTTTTGTTCTCTCTCTCTCTCTCACATTCCCTCTCTCTCTCTCCAGGTTTCGGGTGATGTTTTGTTCTCTCTCTCTCTCTCTCACATTCCCTCTCTCTCTCTCCAGGTTTTGGTTGATGTTTTGCTCTCTCTCTCTGTCTCACATTCCCTCTCTCTCTCTCCAGGTTTCAGCTGATGTTTTGTTCTCTCTCTCTCTCTCTCACATTCCCTCTCTCTCTCTCCAGGTTTCGGGTGATGTTTTGCTCTCTCTCTCTCGCTCACATTCCCTCTCTCTCTCTCCAGGTTTCAGCTGATGTTTTGCTCTCTCTCACTCTCTCTCACATTCCCTCTCTCTCTCTCCAGGTTTCGGGTGATGTTTTGTTCTCTCTCTCTCTCTCTCTCTCTCTCTCACATTCACTCTCTCTCTCTCTCTCTCACATTCACTCACTCTGTCTCTCTCCCTCTCTCTCTCTCACATTCCCTCTCTCTCTCCCCAGGTTTCGGGTGTTGTTTTGCTCTCTCTCTCTCTCTCTCACATTCCCTCTCTCCAGGTTTTGGGTGATGTTTTGCTCTCCCTCTCTCTCTCTCACATTCCCTCTCTCTTTCCACGTTTCGGGAGATATTTTGTTCTCTCTCTCTCTCTCACATTCCCTCTCTCTCTCTGCCCAGGTTTCGGGTGATGTTTTGTTCTCTATCTCTCTCTCACATTCCCTCTCTCTCTCTCTCTCTCTCTCACATTCCCTCTCTCTCTCTCTCTCTCTCTCACTTTCCCTCTTTTGCTCTCTCCAGGTTTCAGGTGATGTTTTGCTCTCTCTCTCTCTCTCTCACATTCCCTGTCTCCAGGTTTCGGGTGATGTTTTGCTCTCCCTCTCTCTCTCTCACATTCCCTCTCTCTCTCCAGGTTTCGGGTGATGTTTTGCTCTCTCTCACTCTCTCTCACATCCCCTCTCTCTCTCTCTCTCTCACATTCCCTCTCGCTCTCTCTCTCTCTCTCTCTCTCTCTCACATTCCCTCTCTCCCTCCAGGTTTCGTGTGAGATTTTGTTCTCTCTCTCTCTCTCCCTCTCTCTCTCACATTCCCTCTCTCTCTCTCTCTCTCTCTCTCCCTCTCACATTAACTCTCTCTCTCTCTCTCTCTCTCTCTCTCTCCCTCTCACATTCCCTCTCTCTCTCCCTCCAGATTTTTGGTGATGTTTTGTTCTCTCTCTCTCTCTCACTCACATTCCCTCTCTCTCTCCCCAGGTTTCGGGTAATGTTTTGTTCTCTCTCTCTCCCTCTCACATTCCCTCTCTCTCTCCAGGTTTCGGGCGATGTTTTGCTCTCTCTCTCTCTCTCTCACATTCCCTCTCTCTCTCTCTCTCTCCCTCTCACATTCCCTCTCTCTCTCTCTCTCTCTCACATTCCCTCTCTCTCTCTCCAGGTTTCGGGTGATGTTTTGTTCTCTCTCTCTCTCTCACATTCCCTCTCTCTCTCCAGGTTTCGGGAGATTTTTGTTCTCTATCTCTCTCTCTCTCACATTTCTTCTCTCTCTCTTCAGGTTTCGGGTGATGTTTTGCTCTCTCTCTCTGTCTCACATTCCCTCTCTCTCTCTCCAGGTTTCAGCTGATGTTTTGTTTTCTCTCTCTCTCTCTCTCACATTCCCTCTCTCTCTCTCCAGGTTTCGGGTGATGTTTTGCTCTCTCTTTCTCTCTCACATTCCCTCTCTCTCTCTCCAGGTTTCAGCTGATGTTTTGTTCTCTCTCTCCCTCTCTCACATTCCCTCTCTCTCTCTCTCTCTCTCTCTCACATTCCCTCTCTCTCTCTCCAGGTTTCGGGTGATGTTTTGCTCTCCTTCTCTCTCTCACATTCCCTCTCTCTCTCTCCAGGTTTCGGGTGATGTTTTGTTCTCTCTCTCCCTCTCTCACATTCCCTCTCTCTCTCTCTCTCTCTCTCTCACATTCCCTCTCTCTCTCTCCAGTTTTCAGCTGATGTTTTGCTCTCTTTCTCTCTCTCTCACATTCCCTCTCTCTCTCTCCAGGTTTCGGGTGATGTTTTGTTCTCTCCCTTCTCTCTCACATTCACTCTCTCTCTCTCTCTCTCTCTCTCTCTCACATGCACTCTCTCTCCCTCTCTCTCTCTCTCATTTTCTCTCTCTCTCTCTCCAGGTTTCGGGTAATGTTTTGTTCTCTCTCTGTCCCTCTCACATTCCCCCTCTCTCTCTCCAGATTTCGGGTGATGTTTTGCTCTCTCTCTCTCTCTCTCTCACATTCCCTCTCCCTCTCTCTCTCCAGGTTTCGGGTGATGTTTTGTTCTCTCTCTCTCTCTCTCACATTCCCTCTCTCTCTCTCTCTCACATTCTCTCTCTCTCTCTCCAGGTTTCGGGTGATGTTTTGCTCTCTCTCTCTCTCTCTCACATTCCCTCTCTCTCTCTCCAGGTTTCAGCTGATGTTTTGCTCTCTCTCACTCTCTCTCACATTCCCTCTCTCTCTCTCTCTCTCTCTCACATTCCCTCTCTCTCTCCAGGTTTCGGGTGATGTTTTGTTCTCTCTCTCTCTCTCACATTCCCTCTCTCTCTCTCCAGGTTTCGGGTGATGTTTTGTTCTCTCTCTCTCTCTCTCACATTCCCTCTCTCTCTCTCCAGGTTTCGGGTGATGTTTTGCTCTCTCTCTCTGTCTCACATTCCCTCTCTCTCTCTCCAGGTTTCAGCTGATGTTTTGTTCTCTCTCTCTCTCTCTCACATTCCCTCTCTCTCTCTCCAGGTTTCGGGTGATGTTTTGCTCTCTCTCTCTCTCTCACATTCCCTCTCTCTCTCTCCAGGTTTCAGCTGATGTTTTGCTCTCTCTCACTCTCTCTCACATTCCCTCTCTCTCTCTCCAGGTTTCGGGTGATGTTTTGTTCTCTCTCTCTCTCTCTCTCTCTCTCTCTCACATTCACTCTCTCTCTCTCTCTCTCACATTCACTCACTCTGTCTCTCTCCCTCTCTCTCTCTCACATTCCCTCTCTCTCTCTCCAGGTTTCGGGTGATGTTTTGCTCTCTCTCTCTGTCTCACATTCCCTCTCTCTCTCTCCAGGTTTCAGCTGATGTTTTGTTCTCTCTCTCTCTCTCTCACATTCCCTCTCTCTCTCTCCAGGTTTCGGGTGTTGTTTTGCTCTCTCTCTCTCTCTCTCACATTCCCTCTCTCCAGGTTTCGGGTGATGTTTTGCTCTCCCTCTCTCTCTCTCACATTCCCTCTCTCTCTCTCTCCCCAGGTTTCGGGTGATGTTTTGTTCTCTCTCTCTCTCTCTCTCTCACATTCCCGCTCTCTCTTTCCAGGTTTCGGGAGATTTTTGTTCTCTATCTCTCTCTCACATTCCCTCTCTCTGTCTCTCTCTCTTTCTCTCACATTCCCTCTCTCTCTCCAGGTTTCGGGTGATGTTTTGCTCTCCCTCTCTCTCTCTCACATTCCCTCTCTCTCTCTCCCCAGGTTTCAGGTGATGTTTTGTTCTCTCTCTCTCTCTCTCACATTCCCTCTCTCTCTCTCCAGGTTTCGGGTGATGTTTTGCTCTCTCTCTCTGTCTCACATTCCCTCTCTCTCTCTCCAGGTTTCAGCTGATGTTTTGTTCTCTCTCTCTCTCTCTCACATTCCCTCTCTCTCTCTCCAGGTTTCGGGTGTTGTTTTGCTCTCTCTCTCTCTCTCTCACATTCCCTCTCTCCAGGTTTCGGGTGATGTTTTGCTCTCCCTCTCTCTCTCTCACATTCCCTCTCTCTCTCTCTCCCCAGGTTTCGGGTGATGTTTTGTTCTCTCTCTCTCTCTCTCTCTCACATTCCCGCTCTCTCTTTCCAGGTTTCGGGAGATTTTTGTTCTCCATCTCTCTCTCACATTCCCTCTCTCTGTCTCTCTCTCTTTCTCTCACATTCCCTCTCTCTCTCCAGGTTTCGGGTGATGTTTTGCTCTCCCTCTCTCTCTCTCACATTCCCTCTCTCTCTCTCCCCAGGTTTCAGGTGATGTTTTGTTCTCTCTCTCTCTCTCTCTCTCTCTCACATTGCCGCTCTCTCTCCAGGTTTCGGGAGATTTTTGTTCTCTATCTCTCTCTCTCTCACATTCCCTCTCTCTCTCCAGGTTTCGGGTGATGTTTTGTTCTCTCTCTCTCTCTCTCTCACATTCACTCTCTCTCCAGGTTTCGGGTGATGTTTTGCTCTCTCTCTCTCTCTCTCTCACATTCCCTCTCTCTCTCTCCAGGTTTCGGGTGATGTTTTGCTCTCTCTCTCTCTCTCACATTCCCTCTCTCTCTCTCCAGGTTTCAGCTGATGTTTTGCTCTCTCTCACTCTCTCTCACATTCCCTCTCTCTCTCTCTCTCTCACATTCACTCTCTCTCTCTCTCTCCCTCTCTCTCTCTCACATTCCCTCTCTCTCTCCCCAGGTTTCGGGTGTTGTTTTGCTCTCTCTCTCTCTCTCTCACATTCCCTCTCTCCAGGTTTCGGGTGATGTTTTGCTCTCCCTCTCTCTCTCACATTCCCTCTCTCTCTCTCTCCAGGTTTCGGGTGATGTTTTGCTCTCCCTCTCTCTCTCTCACATTCCCTCTCTCTCTCTTTCCAGGTTTCGGGAGATATTTTGTTCTCTCTCTCTCTCTCACATTCCCTCTCTCTCTCTCCCCAGGTTTCGGGTGATGTTTTGTTCTCTCTATCTCTCCCTGACACAATCCCTCTCTCTCTCTTTCCAGGTTTTGGGAGATTTTTGTTCTCTATCTCTCTCTCACATTCCCTCTCTCTCTCTCTCTCTCTCACATTCCCTCTTTTGCTCTCTCCAGGTTTCAGGTGATGTTTTGCTCTCTCTCTCTCTCTCACATTCCCTGTCTCCAGGTTTCGGGTGATGTTTTGCTCTCCCTCTCTCTCTCTCACATTCCCTCTCTCTCTCCAGGTTTCGGGTGATGTTTTGCTCTCTCTCACTCTCTCTCACATTCCCTCTCTCTCTCTCTCCAGGTTTCGTTTGATGTTTTACTCTCCCTCTCTCTGTCTCACGTTCCCTCTCTCTCTCCAGGTTTCGGGTGATGTTTTGCTCTCTCTCACTCTCTCTCTCATTCCCTCTCTCTCTCTCTCTCTCTCTCTCTCACATTCCCTCTCTCTCTCTCTCTCTCTCTCTCTCACATTCCCTCTCTCTCTATCCAGGTTTCAGCTGATGTTTCGTTCTCTCTCTCTCTCTCTCTCACATTCCCTCTCTCCCTCCAGGTTTCGGGTGATATTTTGTTCTCTCTCTCTCTCTCCCTCTCTCTCTCACATTCCCTCTCTCTATCTCTCTCTCTCCCTCTCACATTCCCTCTCTCTCTCTCTCTCACATTCCCTCTCTCTCTCTCTCTCTCTCTCTCTCTCCCTCTCACATTCCCTCTCAATCTCCCTCCAGATTTCGGGTGATGTTTTGTTCTCTCTTTCTCTCTCTCTCTCACATTCCCTCTCTCTCTCCCCAGGTTTCGGGTGATGTTTTGTTCTCTCTCTCTCTCTCTCACATTCCCTCTCTCTCTCTCTCTCTCTCTCTCTCTCTCTCCCTCTCACATTCCCTCTCTCTCTCTCTCTCTCTCTCACATTCCCTCTCTCTCTCCAGGTTTCGGGAGATTTTTGTTCTCTATCTCTCTCCCTCTCACATTCCCTCTCTCTCTCTCTCACATTCCCTCTCTCTCTCTCCAGGTTTCAGCTGATGTTTTGTTCTCTCTCTCTCTCTCTCCCTCTCTCTCTCACATTCCCTCTCTCCCTCCAGGTTTCGGGTAATGTTTTCTTCTCTCTCTCTCTCTCTCTCACATTCCCTCTCTCTCTCTCTCTCTCACATTCCCTCTCTCTCTCTCTCACATTCCCTCTCTCTCTCTCTCCAGGTTTCGGGTGATGTTTTGATCTCTCTCTCTTTCTCTCTCTCTCACATTCCCTCTCTCTCTCCAGGTTTCGCGTCTTGTTTTGCTCTCCCTCTCTCTCTCTCTCACATTCCCTCTCTCTCACTCTCCAGGTTTCGGGTGATGTTTTGTTCTCTCTCTCTCTCTCTCTCTCTCACATTCACTCTCTCTCTCTCTCTCTCTCTCTCTCACATTCCCTCTCTCTCTCTCTCCAGGTTTCGGGTGATGTTTTGTTCTCCCTCTCTCTCCCTCACATTCCCTCTCTCTCCAGGTTTCGGGTAATGTTTTGTTCTCTCTCTCTCCCTCTCACATTCCCGCTCTCTCTCCCCAGTTTTCGGGTGATGTTTTGTTCTCCCTCTCTCTCTCTCACATTCCCTCTCTCTCTCCAGGTTTCGGGTAATGTTTTGTTCTCTCTCTCTCTCTCTCACATTCCCTCTCTCCAGGTTTCGGGTGATGTTTTGCTCTCCCTCTCTCTCTCACATTCCCTCTCTCTCTCTCTCCAGGTTTCGGGTGATGTTTTGCTCTCCCTCTCTCTCTCTCACATTCCCTCTCTCTCTCTTTCCAGGTTTCGGGAGATATTTTGTTCTCTCTCTCTCTCTCACATTCCCTCTCTCTCTCTCCCCAGGTTTCGGGTGATGTTTTGTTCTCTCTATCTCTCCCTGACACATTCCCTCTCTCTCTCTTTCCAGGTTTTGGGAGATTTTTGTTCTCTATCTCTCTCTCACATTCCCTCTCTCTCTCTCTCTCTCACATTCCCTCTTTCGCTCTCTCCAGGTTTCAGGTGATGTTTTGCTCTCTCTCTCTCTCTCTCACATTCCCTGTCTCCAGGTTTCGGGTGATGTTTTGCTCTCCCCCTCTCTCTCTCACATTCCCTCTCTCTCTCCAGGTTTCGGGTGATGTTTTGCTCTCTCTCACTCTCTCTCACATTCCCTCTCTCTCTCTCTCCAGGTTTCGGGTGATGTTTTACTCTCCCTCTCTCTCTCTCACGTTCCCTCTCTCTCTCCAGGTTTCGGTTGATGTTTTGCTCTCTCTCACTCTCTCTCTCATTCCCTCTCTCTCTCTCTCTCTCTCTCACATTCCCTCTCTCTCTCTCTCTCTCTCTCTCTCTCTCACATTCCCTCTCTCTCTCTCCAGGTTTCAGCTGATGTTTCGTTCTCTCTCTCTCTCTCTCTCTCTCTCTCTCTCACATTCCCTCTCTCCCTCCAGGTTTCGGGTGATATTTTGTTCTCTCTCTCTCTCTCCCTCTCTCTCTCACATTCCCTCTCTCTATCTCTCTCTCTCCCTCTCACATTCCCTCTCTCTCTCTCTCTCACATTCCCTCTCTCTCACATTCCCTCTCGCTCTCTCTCTCTCTCCCTCTCACATTCCCTCTCAATCTCCCTCCAGATTTCGGGTGATGTTTTGTTCTCTCTTTCTCTCTCTCTCTCACATTCCCTCTCTCTCTCCCCAGGTTTCGGGTGATGTTTTGTTCTCTCTCTCTCTCTCTCACATTCCCTCTCTCTCTCTCTCTCTCTCTCTCTCCCTCTCACATTCCCTCTCTCTCTCTCTCTCTCTCTCACATTCCCTCTCTCTCTCTCTCTCCAGGTTTCGGGAGATTTTTGTTCTCTATCTCTCTCCCTCTCACATTCCTTCTCTCTCTCTCTCACATTCCCTCTCTCTCTCTCCAGGTTTCAGCTGATGTTTTGTTCTCTCTCTCTCTCTCTCCCTCTCTCTCTCACATTCCCTCTCTCCCTCCAGGTTTCGGGTAATGTTTTGTTCTCTCTCTCTCTCTCTCTCTCTCACATTCCCTCTCTCTCTCTCTCTCTCACATTCCCTCTCTCTCTCTCTCACATTCCCTCTCTCTCTCTCTCCAGGTTTCGGGTGATGTTTTGATCTCTCTCTCTTTCTCTCTCTCTCACATTCCCTTTCTCTCTCCAGGTTTCGCGTCTTGTTTTGCTCTCCCTCTCTCTCTCTCTCACATTCCCTCTCTCTCACTCTCCAGGTTTCGGGTGATGTTTTGTTCTCTCTCTCTCTCTCTCTCTCTCTCACATTCACTCTCTCTCTCTCTCTCTCTCACATTCCCTCTCTCTCTCTCTCCAGGTTTCGGGTGATGTTTTGTTCTCCCTCTCTCTCTATCACATTCCCTCTCTCTCTCCAGGTTTCGGGTAATGTTTTGTTCTCTCTCTCTCCCTCGCACATTCCCGCTCTCTCTCCCCAGTTTTCGGGTAATGTTTTGTTCTCTCTCTCTCTCTCTCACATTCACTCTCTCTCTTTCTCTCTCTCTCTCTCTCTCACATTCACTCTCTCTCTCTCTCACATTCCCTCTCTCTCTCTCCAGGTTTCAGCTGATGTTTTGCTCTCTCTCTCTCTCTCACATTCCCTCTCTCCAGGTTTCGGGTGATGTTTTGCTCTCCCTCTCTCTCTCACATTCCCTCTCTCTCTCTCTCCCCAGGTTTCGGGTGATGTTTTGTTCTCTCTATCTCTCCCTGACACATTCCCTCTCTCTCTCTTTCCAGGTTTCGGGAGATTTTTGTGCTCTATCTCTCTCTCACATTCCCTCTCTCTCTCCAGGTTTCGGGTGATGTTTTGCTCTCCTCTCTCTCACATTCCCTCTCTATCTCTCTCTCGCTCTCTCTCTCACATTCCCTCTCTCTCTCTCCAGTTTTCAGCTGATGTTTTGATCTCTCTCTCTCTCTCTCACATTCCCTCTCTCCCTCCAGGTTTCGGGTGATATTTTGTTCTCTCTCTCTCTCTCTCCCACTCTCTCTCACATTCCCTCTCTCTCCCTCCAGATTTCGGGTGATGTTTTGTTCTCTCTCTCTCCCTCTCACATTCCCTGTCTCTCTCTCTCTCTGTCTCTCTCACATTCCCTCTCTCTCTCTCCATGTTTCGGGTGATGTTTTGTTCTCTCTCTCCCTCTCTCACATTCCCTCTCCCTCTCTCTCACATTCCCTCTCTCTCTCTCCAGGTTTCGGGTGATGTTTTGCTCTCCCTCTCTCTCTCTCACATTCCCTCTCTCTCTCTCTTTCTCTCCAGGTTTCGGGTATTGTTTTGCTCTCTCTCTCTCTCTCTCACATTCCCTCTTTCGCTCTCTCCAGGTTTCAGGTGATGTTTTGCTCTCTCTTTCTCTCTCTCTCACATTCCCTCTCTCCAGGTTTCGGGTGATGTTTTGCTCTCCCTCTCTCTCTCTCACATTCCCTCTCTCTCTCCAGATTTCGGGTGATGTTTTGCTCTCCTCTCTCTCACATTCCCTCTCTCTCTCTCCAGCTTTTGGGTGTTGTTTTGTTCTTTCCCTCTCTCTCTCTCACATTCCCTCTCTCTCTCCCCAGGTTTCGGGTGATGTCTTGCTCTCTCTCTCCCTATCTCACATTCCCTCTCTCTCTCTCTCTCACATTCCCTCTCTCTCTCCAGATTTCGGGTGATGTTTTGCTCTCCCTCTCTCTCTCACATTCTCTCTCTCTCTCTCTCCTGGTTTCGGGTGATGTCTTGTTCTCTCTCTCTCTCTCTCACATTCCCTCTCTCTCTCCAGATTTCGGGTGATGTTTTGCTCTCCCTCTCTCTCTCTCACATTCCCTCTCTCTCTCCAGATTTCGGGTGATGTTTTGCTCTCCCTCTCTCTCTCACATTCTCTCTCTCTCTCTCTCTCCAGATTTCGGGTGATGTTTTGCTCTCTCACTCTCTCTCTCACATTCCCTCTCTCTCTCTCTCTCTCTCACATTCCCTCTCTCTCTCTCTCTCTCTCTCTCTCTCACATTCCCTCTCTCTCTCTCCAGGTTTCGAGTGATGTTTTGTTCTCTCTCTGTCTCTCTCACATTCCCTCTCTCTCTCTCTCCAGGTTTCGGGTGATGTTTTGTTCTCCCTCTCTCTCTCTCACATTCCCTCTCTCTCTCCCAAGGTATCGGGTGTTGTTTTGTTCTCTCTCTCTCTCTCTCTCACATTCCCTCTCTCTCTCCCCAGGTTTCGGGTGATGTCTTGCTCTCTCTCTCTCTCTCTCACATTCCTTCTCTCTCTCCAGGGTTCGGGTGATGTTTTGCTCTCTCTCTCTCTCTCTCACATTCTCTCTCTCTCTCTCCAGGTTTCGGGTAATGTTTTGCTCTCTCTCTCTCTCTCTCACATTCCCTCTCTCCAGGTTTCGGGTGATGTTTTGTTCTCTCTCTCTCTCTCTCACATTCCCTCCTTCGCTCTCTCCAGGTTTCAGGTGATGTTTTGCTCTCTCTCTCTCTCTCTCACATTCTCTCTCTCCAGGTTTCGGGTAATGTTTTGCTCTCTTTCTCTCTCTCACATTCCCTCTCTCTCTCTCTCCAGGTTTCGGGAGATTTTTGTTCTCTATCTCTCTCTCACATTCCCTCTCTCTCTCTCTCTCTCACATTCCCTCTTTCGCTCTCTCCAGTTTTCAGGTGACGTTTTGCTCTCTCTCTCTCTCTCTCTCTCTCTCACATTCCCTCTCTCCAGGTTTCGGGTGATGTTTTGCTCTCCCTCTGTCTCTCTCACATTCCCTCTCTCTCTCCAGATTTCGGGTGATGTTTTGCTCTCCCTCTCTCTCACATTCCCTCTCTCTCTCTCTCTCCAGGTTTCGGGTGTTGTTTTGCTCTCTCTCTCTCTCACATTCCCTCTCTCTCTCTCTCTCCAGGTTTCGGGTGATGTCTTGTTCTCTCCCTCTCTCTCTCTCACATTCCCTCTCTCTCTCCAGGTTTCGGGTGATGTTTTGCTCTCCCTCTCTCTCTCTCTCACATTCCCTCTCTCCCTCCAGGTTTCGGGTGATGTTTTGCTCTCCCTCTCTCTCTCTCACATTCCCTCTCTCTCTCTTCAGGTTTCGGGTGTTGTTTTGTTCTCTCTCTCTCTCTCTCTCACATTCCCTCTCTCTCTCTCTCCAGGTTTCGGGTGATGTTTTGCTCTCCCTCTCTCTCTCTCACATTCCCTCTGTCTCTCTCTCTCCAGGTTTCGGGTGTTGTTTTGCTCTCTCTCTCTCTCTCACATTCCCTGTTTCGCTCTCTCCAGGATTCAGGTGATGTTTTGCTCTCTCTCTCTCTCTCTCACATTCTTTCTCTCTCTCTCTCCCCAGGTTTCGGGTGTTCTTTTGCTCTCCCTCTGTCTCTCTCACATTCCCTCTCTCTCTCCAGATTTCGGGTGATGTTTTGCTCTCCCTCTCTCTCTCACATTCCCTCTCTCTCTCTCTCTCCAGGTTTCGGGTGATGTTTCGTTCTCTCTCTCTCTCTCTCACATTCCCTCTCTCTCTCCAGGTTTCGGGTGATGTTTTGCTCTCCCTCTCTCTCTCTCACATTCCTTCTCTCTCTCTCTCTCCAGGTTTCGGGTGTTGTTTTGTTCTCTCTCTCTCTCACATTCCCTCTCTCTCTCTCACTGCAGGTTTCGGGTGTTGTTTTGTTCCCTGTCTCTCTCTCTCTCACATTCCCTCTCTCTCTCTCCAGGTTTCGGGTGATGTTTTGTTCTCTCTCTGTCTCTCTCACATTCCCTCTCTCTCTCTCCAGGTTTCGGGTGATGTTTTGTTCTCTCTCTCTCTCTCTCTCTCTCTCACATTCCCTCTCTCTCTCTCCAGGTTTCAGGTGAAGTTTTGCTCTCTCTCTCTCTCTTTCACATTCCCTCTCTCTCTCTCCAGGTTTCGGGTGATGTTTTGCTCTCCCTCTCTCTCTCTCACATTCCCTCTCTCTCTCTCTCTCTCCAGGTTTTGGGTGATGTTTTGCTCTCCCTCTCTCTCTCTCACATTCCCTGTCTCTCTCTCCAGGTTTTGGGTGATGTTTTGCTCTCTCTCTCCCTCTCTCTCTCACATTCTCTCTCTCTCTCTCTCTCTCTCTCTCTCTCACATTCCCTCTTTCGCTCTCTCCAGGCTTCAGGTGATGTTTTGCTCTCTCTCTCTCTCTCTCACATTCCCTCTCTCTCTCTCCAGGTTTCAGCTGATGTTTTGCTCTCTCTCACTCTCTCTCACATTCCCTCTCTCTCTCTCTCTCACATTCCCTCTCTCTCTCCTGGTTTCGGGTGATGTTTTGTTCTCTCTCTCTCTCTCTCTCACATTCCCTCTCTCTCTCTCCAGGTTTCGGGTGATGTTTTGTTCTCTCTCTCTCTCTCTCACATTCCCTCTCTCTCTCTCCAGGTTTCGGGTGATGTTTTGCTCTCTCTCTCTCTCTCACATTCCCTCTCTCTCTCTCCAGTTTCAGCTGATGTTTTGCTCTCTCTCTCTCTCTCACATTCCCTCTCTCTCTCCCCAGGTTTCGGGTGATGTTTTGTTCTCTCTCTCTCTCTCTCACATTCCCTCTCTCTCTCTCTCTCTCTCTCCCTCTCACATTCCCTCTCTCTCTCTCTCTCTCTCTCACATTCCCTCTCTCTCTCTCTCTCCAGGTTTCGGGAGATTTTTGTTCTCTATCTCTCTCCCTCTCACATTCCTTCTCTCTCTCTCTCACATTCCCTCTCTCTCTCTCCAGGTTTCAGCTGATGTTTTGTTCTCTCTCTCTCTCTCTCCCTCTCTCTCTCACATTCCCTCTCTCCCTCCAGGTTTCGGGTAATGTTTTGTTCTCTCTCTCTCTCTCTCTCTCTCACATTCCCTCTCTCTCTCTCTCTCTCACATTCCCTCTCTCTCTCTCTCACATTCCCTCTCTCTCTCTCTCCAGGTTTCGGGTGATGTTTTGATCTCTCTCTCTTTCTCTCTCTCTCACATTCCCTTTCTCTCTCCAGGTTTCGCGTCTTGTTTTGCTCTCCCTCTCTCTCTCTCTCACATTCCCTCTCTCTCACTCTCCAGGTTTCGGGTGATGTTTTGTTCTCTCTCTCTCTCTCTCTCTCACATTCACTCTCTCTCTCTCTCTCTCTCACATTCCCTCTCTCTCTCTCTCCAGGTTTCGGGTGATGTTTTGTTCTCCCTCTCTCTCTCTCACATTCCCTCTCTCTCTCCAGGTTTCGGGTA
The DNA here is from genome assembly GCF_964194155.1 of Cetorhinus maximus. NCBI lineage: Eukaryota > Metazoa > Chordata > Chondrichthyes > Lamniformes > Cetorhinidae > Cetorhinus > Cetorhinus maximus. The sequence goes on along the minus strand of NW_027596541.1, from coordinate 10,251 downwards.
ATGTTTTGTTCTCTCTCTCTCCCTCTCACATTCCCGCTCTCTCTCCCCAGTTTTCGGGTAATGTTTTGTTCTCTCTCTCTCTCTCTCACATTCACTCTCTCTCTTTCTCTCTCTCTCTCTCTCTCTCACATTCACTCTCTCTCTCTCTCTCTCTCACATTCCCTCTCTCTCTCTCCAGGTTTCCAGCTGATGTTTTGCTCTCTCTCTCTCTCTCTCACATTCCCTTCTCCAGGTTTCGGGTGATGTTTTGCTCTCCCTCTCTCTCTCACATTCCCTCTCTCTCTCTCTCCCCAGGTTTCGGGTGATGTTTTGTTCTTTCTATCTCTCCCTGACACATTCCCTCTCTCTCTCTTTCCAGGTTTCGGGAGATTTTTGTTCTCTATCTCTCTCTCACATTCCCTCTCTCTCTCCAGGTTTCGGGTGAGTTTTGCTCTCCTTCTCTCTCTCACATTCCCTCTCTATCTCTCTCTCGCTCTCTCTCTTCACATTCCCTCTCTCTCTCTCAGTTTTCAGCTGATGTTTTGATCTCTCTCTCTCTCTCTCTCCCTTTCTCTCTCACATTCCCTCTCTCCCTCCAGGTTTCGGGTGATATTTTGTTCTCTCTCTCTCTCTCTCTCCCACTCTCTCTCACATTCCCTCTCTCTCCTCCAGATTTCGGGTGATGTTTTGTTCTCTCTCTCTCCCTCTCACATTCCCTGTCTCTCTCTCTCTCTGTCTCTCTCACATTCCCTCTCTCTCTCTCCATGTTTCGGGTGATGTTTTGTTCTCTCTCTCCCTCTCTCACATTCCCTCTCTCTCTCTCTCTCTCTCTCTCACATTCCCTCTCTCTCCCCAGGTTTCGGGTGATGTTTTGATCTCCCTCTCTCTCACATTCCCTCTCTCTCTCCAGGGTTTCGGGTGATGTTTGCTCTCCCTCTCTCTCTCTCACATTCCCTCTCTCTCTCTCTTTCTCTCCAGGTTTCGGGTTATTGTTTTGCTCTCTCTCTCTCTCACATTCCCTCTTTCGCTCTCTCCAGGTTTCAGGTGATGTTTTGCTCTCTCTTTCTCTCTCTCTCACATTCCCTCTCTCCAGGTTTCGGGTGATGTTTTGCTCTCCCTCTGTCTCTCTCACATTCCCTCTCTCTCTCCAGATTTCGGGGTGATGTTTTTGCTCTCCTTCTCTCTCTCACATTCCCTCTCTCTCTCTCCAGCTTTTGGTGTTGTTTTGTTCTCTCCCTCTCTCTCTCTCACATTCCCTCTCTCTCTCCCCAGGTTTCGGGTGATGTCTTGCTCTCTCTATCCCTATCTCACATTCCCTCTCTCTCTCTCTCTCACATTCCCTCTCTCTCTCCAGATTTCGGGTGATGTTTTGCTCTCCCTCTCTCTCTCACATTCTTCTCTCTCTCTCCTGGTTTCGGGTGATGTCTTGTTCTCTCTCTCTCTCTCTCACATTCCCTCTCTCTCTCCAGATTTCGGGTGATGTTTTGCTCTCCCTCTCTCTCTCTCACATTCCCTCTCTCTCTCCAGATTTCGGGTGATGTTTTGCTCTCCCTCTCTCTCTCACATTCTCTCTCTCTCTCTCTCCAGATTTCGGGTGATGTTTTGCTCTCTCACTCTCTCTCTCCATTCCCTCTCTCTCTCTCTCTCTCTCTCACATTCCCTCTCTCTCTCTCTCTCTCTCTCTCTCACATTCCCTCTCTCTCTCTCCAGGTTTCGAGTGATGTTTTGTTCTCTCTCTGTCTCTCTCACATTCCCTCTCTCTCTCTCTCCAGGTTTCGGGTGATGTTTGTTCTCCCTCTCTCTCTCTCACATTCCCTCTCTCTCTCCCAAGGTATCGGGTGTTGTTTTGTTCTCTCTCTCTCTCTCTCTCACATTCCCTCTCTCTCTCCCCAGGTTTCGGGTGATGTCTTGCTCTCTCTCTCTCTCACATTCCTTCTCTCTCTCCAGGGTTCGGGTGATGTTTTGCTCTCTCTCTCTCTCTCTCTCCTTCTCCTCTCTCCAGGTTTCGGGTAATGTTTTGCTCCCTCTCTCTCTCTCACATTCCCTCTCTCCAGGTTTCGGGTGATATTTTGTTCTCTCTCTCTCTCTCTCTCTCACATTCCCTCCTTCGCTCTCTCCAGGTTTCAGGTGATGTTTTGCTCTCTCTCTCTCTCTCTCACATTCTCTCTCTCCAGGTTTCGGGTAATGTTTTGCTCTCTTTCTCTCTCTCACATTTCCTCTCTCTCTCTCTCCAGGTTTCGGGAGATTTTGTTCTCTATCTCTCTCTCACATTCCCTCTCTCTCTCTCTCTCTCACATTCCCTCTTTCGCTCTCTCCAGTTTTCAGGTGACGTTTTGCTCTCTCTCTCTCTCTCTCTCTCACATTCCCTCTCTCCAGGTTTCGGGTGATGTTTTGCTCTCCCTCTGTCTCTCTCACATTCCCTCTCTCTCTCCAGATTTCGGGTGATGTTTTGCTCTCCCTCTCTCTCACATTCCCTCTCTCTCTCTCTCTCCAGGTTTCGGGTGTTGTTTTGCTCTCTCTCTCTCTCACATTCCCTCTCTCTCTCTCTCTCCAGGTTTCGGGTGATGTCTTGTTCTCTCCCTCTCTCTCTCTCACATTCCCTCTCTCTCTCCAGGTTTCGGGTGATGTTTTGCTCTCCCTCTCTCTCTCTCTCACATTCCCTCTCTCCCTCCAGGTTTCGGGTGATGTTTTGCTCTCCCTCTCTCTCTCTCACATTCCTCTCTCTCTCTTCAGGTTTCGGGTGTTGTTTTGTTCTCTCTCTCTCTCTCTCACATTCCTCTCTCTCTCTCTCCAGGTTTCGGGTGATGTTTTGCTCTCCCTCTCTCTCACATTCCCTCTGTCTCTCTCTCTCCAGGTTTCGGGTGTTGTTTTGCTCTCTCTCTCTCTCTCACATTCCCTGTTTCGCTCTCTCCAGGATTCAGGTGATGTTTTGCTCTCTCTCTCTCTCTCTCACATTCTTTCTCTCTCTCTCTCCCCAGGTTTCGGGTGTTGTTTTGCTCTCCCTCTGTCTCTCTCACATTCCCTCTCTCTCTCCAGATTTCGGGTGATGTTTTGCTCTCCCTCTCTCTCTCACATTCCCTCTCTCTCTCTCTCTCCAGGTTCGGGTGATGTTTCGTTCTCTCTCTCTTCTCTCACATTCCCTCTCTCTCTCCAGGTTTCGGGTGATGTTTGCTCTCCCTCTCTCTCTCTCACATTCCTTCTCTCTCTCTCTCTCCAGGTTTCGGGTGTTGTTTTGTTCTCTCTCTCTCTCACATTCCCTCTCTCTCTCTCACTGCAGGTTTCGGGTGTTGTTTTGTTCTCTGTCTCTCTCTCTCTCACATTCCCTCTCTCTCTCTCCAGGTTCGGGTGATGTTTTGTTCTCTCTCTGTCTCTCTCACATTCCCTCTCTCTCTCTCCAGGTTTCGGGTGATGTTTTGTTCTCTCTCTCTCACATTCCCTCTCTCCAGGTTTCGGATGATGTTTTGTTCTCTCTCTGTCTCTCTCACATTCCCTCTCTCTCTCTCCAGGTTTTGGGTGATGTTTTGTCTCTCTCTCTCTCTCTCTCTCTCTCACATTCCCTCTCTCTCTCTCCAGGTTTCAGGTGAGTTTTGCTCTCTCTCTCTCTCTTTTCACATTCCCTCTCTCTCTCTCCAGGTTTCGGGTGATGTTTTGCTCTCCCTCTCTCTCTCTCACATTCCCTCTCTCTCTCTCTCTCTCCAGGTTTTGGGTGATGTTTTGCTCTCCCTCTCTCTCTCTCACATTCCCTGTCTCTCTCTCCAGGTTTTGGGTGATGTTTTGCTCTCTCTCTCCCTCTCTCTCTCACATTCCCTCTTTCGCTCTCTCCAGGCTTCAGGTGATGTTTTGCTCTCTCTCTCTCTCTCTCTCTCTCACATTCCCTCTCTCTCTCTCCAGGTTTCAGCTGATGTTTTGCTCTCTCTCACTCTCTCTCACATTCCCTCTCTCTCTCTCTCTCTCTCACATTCCCTCTCTCTCTCCTGGTTCGGGTGATGTTTTGTTCTCTCTCTCTCTCTCTCACACATTCCCTCTCTCTCTCTCCAGGTTTCGGGTGATGTTTTGTTCTCTCTCTCTCTCTCTCACATTCCCTCTCTCTCTCCCAGGTTTCGGGTGATGTTTTGCTATCTCTCTCTCTCTCACATTCCCTCTCTCTCTCTCCAGGTTTCAGCTGATGTTTTGTTCTCTCTCTCTCTCTCTCACATTCCCTCTCTCTCTCTCCAGGTTTCAGCTGATGTTTTGCTCTCTCTCACTCTCTCTCACATTCCCTCTCTCTCTCTCTCTCTCTCACATTCCCTCTCTCTCTCTCTCCAGGTTTCGGGTGATGTTTTGTTCTCCCTCTCTCTCTCTCACATTCCCTCTCTCTCTCCAGGTTTCGGGTAATGTTTTGTTCTCTCTCTCTCTCTCACTCTCACATTCCCTCTCTCTCTCTCTCCAGGTTTCAGCTGATGTTTTGTTCTCTCTCTCTCTCTCTCCCTCTCTCTCTCACATTCCCTCTCTCATTCCAGGTTTCGGGTAATGTTTTGTTCTCTCTCTCTCTCTCTCTCTCACATTCCCTCTCTCTCTCTCTCTCTCTCTCTCTCTCTCTCTCTCTCTCTCACATTCCCTCTCTCTCTCTCTCCAGGTTTCGGGTGATGTTTTGATCTCTCTCTCTTTCTCTCTCTCTCACATTCCCTCTCTCTCCAGGTTTCGGGTGATGTTTTGTCCTCTCTCTCTCTCTCTCTCTCTCTCTCACATTCACTCTCTCTCTCTCTCTCTCACATTCCCTCTCTCTCTCCCCAGGTTTCGGCTGATATTTTGTTCTCCCTCTTTCTCTCTCACACTCCCTCCCTCTCTCTCTCTCTCACACATTCCCTCTCTCTCTCCCCAGGTTTCGGCTGATATTTTGTTCTCCCTCTTTCTCTCTCACATTCCCTCTCTCTCTCTCCCTCTCTCACATTCCCTCTCACATTCCCTCTCTCTCTCTCTCTCTCTCTCTCTCTCACATTCCCTCCCTCTCTCTCTCTCTCACATTCCCTCTCTCTCTCTCTCTCTCTCACATTCCCTCTCTCTCTCTCCAGATTTCGGATGATGTTTTGTTCTCTCTCTCTCTCTCTCACGTTCCCTCTCTCTCTCTCTCTCTCTAACATTCCCTCTCTCTCTCTCCAGATTTCGGGTGATGTTTCGTTCTCTCTCTCTCTCTCTCTCACATTCCCTTTCTCTCTCTCTCTCTCACCTTCCCTTTTTTCCCTCTCTCTCTCTCTCACATTCCCTCTCTCTCTCTCTCTCTCTCTCACATTCCCTCTCTCTCTCTCCAGGTTTCGGGTGATGTTTCGTTCTCTCTCTCTCTCTCTCACCTTCCCTCTCTCTCTCTCTCCTGGTTTCGGGTGATGTTTTGTTCTCCCTCTCTCTCTCTCACATTCCCTCTCTCTCTCCCCAGGTTTCGGGTGATGTTTTGTTTTCTCTCTCTCTCCCTCTCACATTCCCTCTCTCTCTCTCTCTCTCTCATTCCCTCTCTCTCTCTCTCTCTCTCACATTCCCTCTCTCTCTCTCTCTCTCACATTCCCTCTCTCTCTCTCTCTCTCTCACATTCCCTCTCTCTCTCTCTCTCTCACATTCCCTCTCTCTCTCTCTCTCTCTCACATTCCCTCTCTCTCTCCCCAGGTTTCGGGTGATGTTTTGTTCTCTCTCTCTCTCTCTCACACATTCCCTCTCTCTCTCTCTCTCCCCAGGTTTCGGGTGATGTTTTGCTCTCCCTCTTTCTCTCTCACATTCCCTCTCTCTCTCTCTCCCCAGGTTTCGGGTGAGGTTTTGCTCTCCCTCTTTCTCTCTCACATTCCCTCTCTCTCTTTCCATGTTTCTGGTGATGTTTTGTTCTCCCTCTCTCCCTCTCTCATTCCCTCTCTCTCTCCCTCTCTCTCTCTCACATTCCCTCTCTCTCTCTCCCCAGGTTTCGGGTGATGTTTTGTTCTCTCTCTCTCTCTCTCACATTCCCTCTCTCTCTCTCTCTCTCTCTCTCTCCCTCTCACATTCCCTCTCTCTCTCTCCAGGTTCCGGGTGATGTTTTGTTCTCTTTCCGCTGTCGCCAGTTTCCTTATCGTTTGCTTTTCGGTCGTAACTTGGATGAGCATTCTGGGTAAGAGACACTACCCCCCCCCAACGACTCTCCCCGGGGTACGGGCACCGACTCTCCCGGGGCTCCGGGCACCAACTCTCCCCGGGGTCCGGGCACCAACTCTCCCCGGGGTCCGGGCACCAACTCTCCCCGGGGTACGGGCACCGACTCTCCCCCGGGGTCCGGGCATCGACTCTCCCCGGGGTCCGGGCACCGACTCTCCCCGGGGTCCGGGCACCGACTCTTCCCGGGGTCCGGGCACCGACTCTCCCCGGGGTACGGGCACCGACTCTCCCCGGGGTACGGGCACCGACTCTCCCCGGGGTCCGGGCACCGACTCTCCCCGGGGTCCGGGCACCGACTCTCCCCGTGGTACGGGCACCGACTCTCCCCGGGGTCCGGGCACCGACTCTCCCCGGGGTACGGGCACCGACTCTCCCCGGGGTACGGGCACCGACTCTCCCCGGGGTACGGGCACCGACTCTCCCCGGGGTACGGGCACCGACTCTCCCCGGGGTCCGGGCACCGACTCTCCCCGGGGTCCGGGCACCGACTCTCCCCGGGGTCCGGGCACCGACTCTCCCCGGGGTACGGGCACCGACTCTCCCCGGGGTACGGGCACCGACTCTCCCCGGGGTACGGGCACCGACTCTCCCCGGGGTCCGGGCACCGACTCTCCCCGGGGTCCGGGCACCGACTCTCCCCGTGGTACGGGCACCGACTCTCCCCGGGGTCCGGGCACCGACTCTCCCCGGGGTACGGGCACCGACTCTCCCCGGGGTACGGGCACCGACTCTCCCCGGGGTACGGGCACCGACTCTCCCCGGGGTCCGGGCACCGACTCTCCCCGGGGTCCGGGCACCGACTCTCCCCGGGGTCCGGGCACCGACTCTCCCCGGGGTACGGGCACCGACTCTCCCCGGGCTCTGGGCGAGGGTGGGTGGGATTTCGGGACAGTTGCTAATCTCTGTCTCCTCTCCCCAGGGGTGATCTTTGCCTCCGTCTCCTCAGGCCTCGGAGAATTCACTTTCCTCTCACTCACATCCTTCTTCCACATGTAAGTATTTCATCTCCTCACTCGCACTCTCGTACCCCCATCTCTAACCTCCTCCAGCCCCTACACCACTCCCTATCTCTGTAACCTCCTCCAGCCTCTACACCCCTCCCTATCTCTGTAACCTCCTCCAGCCCCTACACCCCTCCCTATCTCTGTAACCTCCTCCAACCCCTACACCCCTCCCTATCTCTGTAACCTCCTCCAGTCCCCTACACCCCTCCCTATCTCTGTAACCTCCTCCAGCCCCTACACCCCTCCCTATCTCTGTAACCTCCTCCAGCCCCTACACCCCTCCCTATCTCTGTAACCTTCTCCAGCCCCTACGACCCTCCCTATCTCCGTAACCTCCTCCAGCCCCTACACCCCTCCCTATCGCTGTATCCTCCTCCAGCCCCTACAACCCTCCCTATCTCTGTAACCTCCTCCAGCCCCCTACAAGCCTCCCTATCTCTGTAACCTCCTCCAGTCCCCTACACCGCTCCCTATCTCTGTAACCTCCTCCAGCCCCTACTACCCTCCCTATCTCTGTAACCTCCTCCAGCCCCTACACCCCTCCCTATCTCTGTAACCTCCTCCAGCCCCCTACAACCCTCCCTATCTCTGCAACCTCCTCCAGTCCCCTACACCCCTCCCTATCTCTGTAACCTCCTCCAGCCCCTACACCCCTCCCTATCTCTGTAACCTCCTCCAGCCCCCTACACCCCTCCCTATCTCTGTAACCTCCTCCAACCCCTACACCCCTCCCTATCTCTGTAACCTCCTCCAGCCCCCTACAACCCACCCTATCTCTGTAACCTCCTCCAGCCCCTACACCCCTCCCTATCTCTGTAACCTCCTCCAACCCCCTACACCCCTCCCTATCTCTGTAACCTCCTCCAGCCCCTACACCCCTCCCTATCTCTGTAACCTCCTCCAGCCCCCTACAACCCTCCCTATCTCTGTAACCACCTCCAGCCCCTACACCCCTCCCTATCTCTGTAACCTCCTCCAGTCCCTACACCCCTCCCTATCTCTGTAACCTCCTCCAGCCCCTACAACCCTCCCTATCTCTGTAACCTCCTCCAGCCCCTACACCCCTCCCTATCTCTGTAACCTCCTCCAGCCTCTACCATAAGACATAGGAGCAGAAATTAGGCCATACGGCCCATCGAGTCTGCTCCGCCATTCAATCATGGCTGATAAGTTTCTCAACCCCATTCTCCCGCCTTCTCCCCGTAACCTTTGATCCCCTTACCCATCAAGAACCTATCTATCTCAGTCTTAAATGCACTCCATGACCTGGCCTCCCACAGCCTTCTGTGGCAATGAATTCCATAGATTCACCACTCTCTGGCTAAAGAAGTTTCTCCTCATCTCTGTTCTAAAAGGTCTTCCCTTTACTCTGTGGCTGTGCCCCTCGGGCCCTAGTCTCTCCTACTAATGGAAACATCTTCCCCACGTCCCACTCTATCCAGGCCTTTCAGTATTCTGTAAGTTTCAATCAGATCCCCCCCTCATCCTTCTAAACTCCATCGAGTATAGACCCAGAGTCCTCAAACCTTCCTCATATGTTAAGCCTTTCATTCCTGGGATCGTTCTCGTGAACCTCCTCTGGGACCCTCTCCAGGGCCCAGAACATCCTTCCTGAGATACGGGGCCCAAAATTGCTCACCATATTCTAAATGTGGTCTGACCAGAGCCTTATAAAGCCTCAGCAGCACATCCCTGCTTTTATATTCTAGTCCTCTCGAAATAAATGCCAACATTGCATTTGCCTTCCTAACTACCAACTCAACCTGCAAGTTAACCTTAAGAGAATCCTGGACTAGGACTCCCAATAATAGTAATTTTGTAGACATATGTAAGTGCCTACAACCTTTCTTGCATTAATAAATGTTTAATTTGGTTTTGTAAAAATCCTCTTGAGACTCTGTGGTCTTATTATTACTGATTTCAAAGCCTTCCATCTTGAAACACACAAATTGCAAAATTTAAACATTTATTAATGCAAGAAAGATTGTAAGCACATACATAAGTCTACAAAATGACTATTATAACTAAAAAAAACCCCTAATAAACCTGACTGCTAGTTGCATCAGTGTCCGATCTCACTGGCTCCGTCCTCCCCGGGTTACTCACTGTCCGATCTCACTGGCTCCGTCCTCCCCGGGTTACACACTGTCCGATCTCACTGGCTCCGTCCTCCCCGGGTTACTCACTGTCCGATCTCACTGGCTCCGTCCTCCCCGGGTTACTCACTGTCCGATCTCACTGGCTCCGTCCTCCCCGGGTTACACACTGTCCGATCTCACTGGCTCCGTCCTCCCCGGGTTACTCACTGTCCGATCTCACTGGCTCCGTCCTCCCCGGGTTACTCACTGTCCGATCTCACTGGCTCCGTCCTCCCCGGGTTACTCACTGTCCGATCTCACTGGCTCCGTCCTCCCCGGGTTACACACTGTCCGATCTCACTGGCTCCGTCCTCCCCGGGTTACTCACTGTCCGATCTCACTGGCTCCGTCCTCCCCGGGTTACTCACTGTCCGATCTCACTGGCTCCGTCCTCCCCGGGTTACTCACTGTCCGATCTCACTGGCTCCGTCCTCCCCGGGTTACACACTGTCCGATCTCACTGGCTCCGTCCTCCCCGGGTTACTCACTGTCCGATCTCACTGGCTCCGTCCTCCCCGGGTTACACACTGTCCGATCTCACTGGCTCCGTCCTCCCCGGGTTACTCACTGTCCGATCTCACTGGCTCCGTCCTCCCCGGGTTACTCACTGTCCGATCTCACTGGCTCCGTCCTCCCCGGGTTACTCACTGTCCGATCTCACTGGCTCCGTCTCCCCGGGTTACTCACTGTCCGATCTCACGATCTCACTGGCTCCATCCTCCCCGTGTTACACACTGTCCGATCTCACTCAGCCCATCTCGAGCCTGTTACACAGGAACAGGAAGAGGCCATTCAGCCCCTCTCGATCCAGTTCTGCCCTTCAATGAGATCTGATGCCATTGCTCGGGGTCCCACATGTGATTAGATAAGAGAAATCTGAGATGTCATTTCCTCTCTCTGTCTCTCCCTCTCTCTCTCTCTCCGTCTCTCCGTCTCTCTGTCTCTCTCTCTCTCTCTCTCTCTATCTCTCTCTCTGTCAC